>NC_056729.1:971385787-971455787 GCF_019279795.1 Protopterus annectens
AGTCCAGAATTACAGTAGTCAATTTTATCTCATGGCCAAAAAAGTCAAGTTTTAAATGGAGACCATAGCAACAAAAGGTGAACAGACTATCTTTTTTCTTAATTGCAGTTGGAGTACTCAGATGTTCCGGACCCACACTCATAAACACAACATGGGCCTACACACATGCAGACATGCACATGCACAGAAACATGTGCATGCACATACACTCACACACGCACGCACGCATAGACACACATACATGCTTATAAAAACAGACAGGCACATGCACACACAAATTCACAAACTCAGACACACATTTATGCTGTTCAACAAATGTTTAAGTATCATCCTTCATAATGAGGATATTCAGAAACAGTGCATTGAGTCAAATGAAGTAGCACAGTGAATGGTGATGTGCATGGGAAGGAGATTCAGAGACACATGTAGCATGACTGCAGTATTTGAAAATGTATGGTGTGCATTATGTGCAAATGACAGTATGATAACTGGCAAAAGACTGCCAGTATGGTGATGAGAAGCATTGCACTGGCAAATAATGAAAGCAAACATGACATGACTCTGAAATTTATAGAAATTGCACAGTGAGTTGTAGTGATCAGCTTATATGAACACCTAACTTTTCAGTGAAGATGTGTATCACTCATGCTAGAGTAGTATCTGCTATTGCTGGTCAGCATGTATTAGTGGCCACCTTCTGAGCTAGTCTGCAGTGCTGCATGCTGCCATCCTCCACATTGCAAAAGAAATTGTCAGTGGCTGACATGCCATGGAACATAGTTAACTGCTACCGTGTGGCTAGAGATGTTGTACATGAGCTAGTACACATGTACCATCCTGAAATGGGATCAAGGGGGATGAGTGGACTACCTATCCTGGCTGATACAGAAGTGATTATGACATTAAACATCCTGCCAGTGGAGACCTTTCAACATCTGACAGGGGAGACATTAGAAGTTTCAAAGTTTCACAGGCCTCAGCCTTGTATTTCCTACATGTTATGTTCATAGGTTCAAAAAATAAATACTAGGCAAGTAGTCTGCAGACTGCCAAAAACCCTATTCAAAGTTGTCCTACTGTTCTAAAGGAGGTCAAGGCAATGATAGACTGAAGAATTTAAAGCTGTCCTCCAGTCATCTAGATTTACCTTAAAGGTGACAAGTGTGCTACTCTGTTTGACACGTAGCAGAAGATTGATCCAGAGGTGAAGGATACATCTAGAGTTCCTTAGAGTTCAGGCACCTGATAAAAACCATACTGTGAATATGCCACTTAATAACAGGTGGTAGAAATACTTTCTTTAAAAACTTTCCAAAATATAATTCCACTAATGAAAGTAGGGAGGCACAAGCTAGTTCAAGTCGAATCATCTTTATTAAAAACACACAAACAAGCAATCCAAATAGTAGTTGAAAAAACAGAATAAAGTGTAGAAATTCACCATTCCATTTATATACCTGTTTTAAACCTGTTTAAAAGCATGTTTAAAAATCATGGAAGTAGTTTACTAGAGTAGTTCTGTTTACTTACTAAATACCCCTTCCCCCATACACTAGTGTGATATTCAACACAGTGCTGCCCTACTTCAAGCTGTGTGATTCCAGGATATGTTAAACTAAACTAAACTAAACTAAACTAAACTAAACTAAACTAAAAGTTAAATAAAAATTATATATTAATAATTGCTAAAACTTCCTGATAGCATTTCATTGTAGTGTCAAAAAAGAAAAAGTTAACACAAGTCTCAAAAATTCCTTAGAAATCTTTTCTACCAACATTCAGAAACATTTTTAACATAGATCGCTTTTGTTTATTAGAACTTCTTCAGGTTTGTGTGTGAAGTGGGAAAAGCAACTAAAAATTAAAAGTTAAATAACAGTATATAACACTAAATTTTGTTGGGCTAAAAACAGTGCATATTATTTAAGAAAATGTAGTACAAAAAAAAAAACAAATCGTAAACTATCAAACACTTGAGAATATATATATATATATATATATATATATATATATATATATATATATATATATATATATATATATATGTGTGTGTGTGTGTGTGTGTGTACATAAGTCTATTCATCTCAAATGATAAATCTATTAAAGAATTTTAAAGTAAAATGCACTCAGAAATCTATAAAAAATCTATATGAAAAATCTAGCGCAAAAACTCTAGTGGAGAAAAACGGCCACTCATGCTCACAGCAGTGATATTTGCTCAGGTCTGCAAACCCTAGAAAAAATATGTAAACAGGGCCATGTTTAAAATTTATGAATGTTATAGTATTGGCTGCGGTAGCGTTGTCGCCTCACAGTAAGACCTTGTCCTGTTCGATTCTCAGCTAGAGCTTCTGTGTGGAGACATGCGTGAATGGGCATACCTTCATTGAAGGTTGTGCGTCAGAGCTGGCAACTCGGCACGTAAAAATCTACTGCCAATCATTAGCGGACTGGAGTTCTGCTGTGGCGACCCCTAACCAGGAAAAGCCGAAAGACACAACACAACAACATAGTATTGGAGCCAATATAGGATCATAGGATCATAGGAAGTTACTAAGCTAGTTTAGCCCATGTTTAGCCAAGTCAGCACCTGATGCTCCGGTCCAGCAGAGACACAGATTGAATCCCAGGGTATATTTTCTGTTTTCCATCCAGTTATCCAGGTTGTGCTTAAAATGGGATAATGAGATACTCTGCTTGATGTGAAGAGGGAGTCTGTTCCACCTGTTCCACAGATGGAGGAGTCTTTGGGACACAAATATGTCTCACCTACAAGTCCTATTGATGTTACAGACCAGGTTGAGGTCACGCGTGTGAGTTACTCAAGTGGAGCTTGACTTGTGGATATGCAGCAGTCCCATCAAGGTAGGGTCTGAGATTGCTTTGTATGCCAGACAGAGGTCACCTCTGAGGAGTCTGTATGAAACTGAGTGGAGGGACAGGGCTTTTACCCTATCTATGTAGGATAGATGTTTGAGGCCCTGGATTCTCCTGGTGAGGAACCTCTGTGATCTCTCCAGCTGCTGTATGTGCTTTGTGAGGTACATGCCAAAAGGGGCATTGTACTCAATAATGGGCCTTATAAGGGAAGAATACAGGGATATTATGACCTCCTTGTCCCTGGATGAGATACCCTTACTTATAAGGTGGGCCATGTAGAAAGCTATCTGTACAATGTTAGCAAAATGGTGGTCAAAAGTCAGGTTGCTATCAACCTGGATGCCCAAATTCCTCAAGACTGATTGTGTGCTTAGGATGTTGTTATTAATTTGATAATTTGTGGGGATGTCACTCTCCCCAAAGGGAATGATGATGCATTTTTTGGTATTCAGCTTGAGGTCATGTTTCTATCACCAGTCATTTGTTTGGGTGAGACCCTCTTGGAGGATGTCCACATCACTAAGAGAATTGATGACAGCACCCAGCTTGTAATCATCTGCAAACTTGGTCAGCCATAGCTCATTGGTTTTGGCCTGCATCTCAGAAAAGTATATCCCAAATAATAGAGTACACAAGATTGATCCCTGGGGTACGCTACTTGTTACCGGTCTACTACTTAAGGTGGCTTCCTCTATTTTGACTAGGTGGGTTCTATCAGTGAGCCAGTTTGCTACCCATCTGGTAACAATCATATTGATGCCTAGTTGAGCGAGTTTATCTATTATGCCTGAGTGGGGAATAGTGTCGAAGACTTTGGTCAGATCAAGGTAGGTGGTGTGCACCATCTTACCCTCGTCCATGGCTTTGGTGACTGTGTCAAAGAAGTCGACCAAATTTAACAGACATGACCTCCCCTTGACAAAGCCAAACTGTGTTGGATATAGTGTAATGAGGTTGCCGATGCCCTTGTTAATGAGGTCCATGATAATCCGTTCCATAGCCTTGCAGATCAGGCTAGTTAGGCTGATGGGTCTATAATTTCCCGCATTGGTGGATGCTTCACCTTTGTGCAAAGGGGTGACAGTGGCTATCCTCCACTCAGCTAGGATGAAGCCAGTACTCAGGCTTTGGTTGAATAGAGTGCCTAATGGTGCTGCAGCTTCCTGCCTGAGTTCACGTACAATGCAGCCTGGGATATTATTGGGTCCTATGGAGGCTGTATTTTTTTGCCTTTGAGAGGGCAGTGATGACCTGTTCCCTAGAAATAAGTGGAGGGGGCAGGTACTGGGGATGTCCTGATTTACTGAGGGGGGGACAGTAGGGTGAAGTTTTTGCTGAATCTGTCAGGCAGCAAGTTGGCTATATCTACAGCATTTTGTATGTAGTGTCCTTATCCACTAGTTCTTAGCATATCTTGGTGCTAACTTTGAGACTGAGGATGTAGGTGAAGAAGGCCTTATTTATTTATTTATTTTATTTTACATTTGTTGACTGGGATAGTCCGACTGGATATATGTCCATTTTTAGCGGAGGCCCGGGGAGAAAAGCTCCACATACCAAAAAGAGACAGTACGTACATTACTGAGTGATAAACTCTGGCAGACATGTTTAGAAAAATGTAGACAAAGAAAACAGGCAGACATCAATATACACAATGTACAGACTTACATCTGATTGGCAAAGATGTATCAGAAACTGTGAACATAAAATAAAACTCGTCTGTTGAACAGTAACTTATGTCTGTCTGTAGTAGATTTGGTCAATTTGGACTCAAAGTTTGCTATTTATCCCAAATGATAAATCTATTAAAGAATTTTAAAGTAAAATAAACTCAAAAATCTATAAAAAAATATATATGAAAAATCTATTGGGAAAAAATCTAGTGGAAAAAACAGTCACTTATGCACAATGTTTGAGCTTAACTAGACACACATTGGGTATTATAGACAGATATACTATATATACTATACGTTTAAACACAACTTGTGAGAGATGCAGTTGCATTAGGAACCTAGAGTTTATGATTTCTCCCTCACAAGCCAGTATAGCTGGCACTGAGAAGGTTGTCACTCAATCACTACACCTCAAATACCACCCACACTTACACAACATAACACACCCACATATGTGGATTTTCTCAATAAAAAAAATACCCAAACAAAGGAGACCTCAGAGCCAAAAAACATGTGAACTCCACACCACATACCACACATAGTCCACACACCTGTGTCTCACAGCCACTAATGCTTTGCCAGAGATGGCCTGCATTTGTCTCACTTGGGCTTCAGGCTTCTGGCAAAGGCTCTTGCCTCCCCCATAGTGCCTTTTTTTAGGAAAAGTGATGAGGTCAAAACTACCAACAAAAATTTCAACAAAACGCAAATTAAAGGACATACTGCTAAATGCTAGGAGTCTAAACATGAAACTGCACTCATTGCAAGCATTCCTAACCATGGAAGATGCTGACATTTACGCATTCACAAAAACCTGGTTCAAAGCTGCAGAGAGCAACCCAGCCTTAACTGGTTACTCATCCTATCATATATTCAGAACTCCAACTGTGGGTAGCAAAGCCAAAGGAGTTGGAGTTTCAATATATATTAAAGACATACACACCTCCTGGCTGGTCAATCAGTATGACGCATATGAGACACTCCATGTGCAGTTAACCATTGACAAGACTCCTATTCAAATCATAGCTAGATATAGGCCCCCAAATTTGACTCAAGATGCCCACTCTGCCTATCTAGACCTGTTCAAATCTATCAAAATTCAACCATTTACCCTGATCCTAGGTGACTTTACCTACCCAAACATAGATTGGAAAAACTACTCATTCCAGAACACAAATGCCCAGAGGTCTCTCAATTTTGTCAATGCAAATGCCTTGGAACAGCTAGTCGATACCCCCACAAGAGGTGATAATATCTTGGACTTGGTATTAACCAACACGAGTAACTACTGCAGCATCCCTACAGTATCATCCTCCTTGGTAAGATCTGATGATAAAGTGGTCACTTTCAAAATTACCATCTCCCTCAATCCCCTTCTAGCTAGGGTCAAACAAAAAACTTCTGCAAAGCTGATTACAACCTCCTGAGGGATGGTATAAACAGCTTCACAGCCCCCTCCTCCTCTGTAGGAACTGGCGCCAATGTCAAAATCTACACCAAAGTACTATATCAGCATTTATATAGATGCATGGAATCAGGAATACCCGGGTCTATATTAACTCACCGAATGCTTAAAAAAGCGAACAGTGTTTAATCGACTAGATGTAAACAAAAGCTTACAATACTGAAGTGTCAGAACAGCGATTTTTTTCCCAAGGGAAAACAAAAATCATTGTTCCAAAAAAAAAAAAAAAAAAAATATCAATTACAAACATTACATTAAGTGGGGGGCTTCAACCCCCACACCCCCCTACTTAAATATACCAACTCGAGACCGCACTACAGTGCCGAAAATGACAAAGTACCGAAGCAGCCAAGCATATTCTTTCCCAGGGAAAGAATTCGCTTAACAGCCGCTTCAATATTTTGCCATTTCAGTCGTTTCAGTTCTAATATAGACCCGAATACCTTACAAAATCATACTCCGCAAGGAAGAGTAAACTTGTCTGGTGGACATCTGCAATAAATAAACTCTATAATTGCTGGAGCCTTCCTGTGTCCTGACAGAGTGCTCTTCAAACTATCTGGAGATATACAGAGCTAAGTATATTTTTCTGGCACTTCAGAGTTGTGTACTGTTAATTGTTGCTTGACTAATTTTATATCATTGCTGGCTAACTTCAGAGTTGTGCACTGTTATTTTTGCTTCACTGTATAGTTTTTCAGATCTCTGCTGAAGGTGTTGTTTTTCCCCACCTCCCCCTATTTCTCTGTGTCTTAAGTTGGTATAACTGGTTTTACATCCTGTGTGTTATCTGACTATCTCAAGGATTACTTGCATAAAATTAGAACCTCTTAGTAACAACCTGCATATCATTGCTGGAGCCTTCCTGTGTCCTGACAGAGTGCTCTTCAAGCTATCTGGAAATATGCAGAGCTAAGAGTTGTGCACTGTTATTTTTGCTTCACTGTATAATTTTTCAGATCTCTGTTGAAGGTGTTGCTTTTCCCCTACCCATCTTCCCTATTCCTGTCTTGTTTAAATTTGGAGGCTTTTGCAGTTGCCCGCCCCCACTGTAGATTTGATCTGGGACACTCCCCCCAGTCCCATCTCTTTACCTCATTCTACCTAATAGACTTCTTCTGCACTTGTTTTTAGTCGTTTTTAATTTAATTGCATTTTTTAAACTGTTTGGTCTAACATTGCTACATACATAAGTGTGCTAGCTTGCACTGCATTTGAATTGTTTTTACTGTGTTTTAGCTACTTTTCTGTATTAAAAAAAAATCTAAGCCTGTTTCCTACCTTTCCTGTAACTAGTGTAGTCCAGATTCTGATTTGCTGTATCCAGGACTACATGTAAGCTTCTGAGCCCCCCAAGCTTTCTGTGTTGGAGGGAAGCCTTCTAGCTTATCAGTGGGAGTGGTAAGCACTAGGTAACCTATCTACCATATAAGGAGTGGTTCTGGCCCAGAAATTGTAGTTATTGGCCATCTCTCTCAACTTTCTGATTTAAAAGCCCGCATTTGCACTTGTTTCCCCCCTTTCCTGTAACTAGTTTAGTCCAGATACAGATTCTTAGTTTTAGCACTTGAATTTGCTTATTCGTGATCAGCACTTGTTCAGAACTTGTTGTAAGCACCCGCGGCCGGCCTTAGGCATAGGCGAACTAGGCGACCGCCTATGGCACCATACAGGCCGGCCTTGCAAAGGGCGCATTGTATGTATTTATTTTAATTCTAAAGTTTGCGCTCTTCTTGGCGCTAGAACCAGAGGGTGGAGGGTCGGGGAGGGGAGGCGCGGCAAGCAACCTCCCACTTACAGCTGCAGGTTAGCCAGGAGGCTTTAAAAAAAAAATCTGTAGTTTGTTGTGTGAGTCTTCTTTAAGGAGAAACGTGCATGCATCACAACGCCAACATCATCAAAATGCATTCTGCAGTTCCGCGCGGAGTTTAAGCCAGGCCAGCCGTTCAAGAGAAGAGTTATGTCTCTGTATGTTTTCGTTTGGATTATAAAATTAAAGATGATAAGCGTATGTTTCTATGTGTAATTTAAACTGTTCATTTCTGTATGAGAGAGAATGTGTGTGGGTATGTGGATGGAATTTAAACTCGCTGTTTTGTTTGTGTTAGATATGAAGTGTGTGTGTATGTATGTATGGAATTTAATCTAGCCCTTCGTTCTTTTGGAAGAAAGTCTTTGTTGCTGTGCAAGAGAGTAGGTGTGTGTACGTCTGTGTGTGTTGCTTTGTGAGAGAGTCATATACATGTGCTGCTGTGGTAGATGTGTGTGTGTGTGTGTGTGTGTGTGTGTGTGTGTGTGTGTGTGTGTGTGTGTGTGTGTGTGTGTGTGTGTGTATTTTTGGGGAGGCACACCAGGTATGTAGAATGTTTTTCTGCAGTACAAATGTTGCATATTCATTAAACAATTTTCCACTGAATATGGTGGAACTGTGAATGGTCAACATTTTCAGTCATACAGCTGATACACACAAATGTATCTTGGCAAGTTAGCAAGAACAGGCAAAAATGAGACATTTAAAAAAAAAATCTGTGAGATCTATGAGAAAGATGACACAGAAGACTAGTCCCTATATCTTTCTAACACATCTTGTGAATCTATAACTTATTTCAAAAGATTAGATAATTGATCCAAGTTCTACAGCCACTGCTAAGTTTTGCCAGATATTTTACTTCTTACAATAAAATATATTTTTGTTTCCTTTTACATGTTAACATGAAAACAGCCAGTCATGATTTGGATAGCTATTCTGTACAGAGGAGGAATATCAGAATTTAAATGGCTAGAAAAATATACATTACAGATAACTTATTAAAAGAACAAAATCCTTGCTACTTTGGTTAATCTAAAATATATTAATAATTTGAACATCTTTACAAGTAAAATATACTCCATTTCCCCATCACCCTTTTATATAACAGTTACAGATTCTTTTTTTTTTTTAATCAGCTCATATCAGAATACCCATGGTGATTTACTGCCACTGAGAAAATGAGAGCAGCTATTCTAATTGGTAAACCGTAGAACATCATGATAATCGAGTAGCATCAATAATCCTTTGCACAGTTGTATTTGGTAGGTCAGTGACAATGACACTCATATGGTTATCGTTTATATTACTGGGTAGAACTGGTCCCTGGCAGTAAACCATATTGTTGCCAGGGTAAGAACCACCTGTAGGGTAGAAAGAAGGCTGATATGGATAAATCTGCTCAGGAGCATCATTCTTTCCCCTTTATGGTGGGTATAGGCTCCAGTATGAAGGGGGAGGTCCGTCTTCAGCCATTCCTGGTTCTATACTGTTAGAAAGCTGTTGAGGCTCTGTAGGGTTCATGTTTCCCTCAGAAGGACTGAACTTTCAGTCTTCAGTCTCTGGGAGCATTCTAAACAACCTTTGGTCTTCAGTAATGCAGGGCTAATAAACTCTGTACATTGAATGCAAAGCTGGTTATTCTAATGAGACAGTGACCAATTTGATATATACATCCTTATTGTTGCTACAGTCACTGCAGAAGATAGCTAAGACAACCAGTTACCTTAACATAAAGAAACATACAGTTATCAAACACTGCTCTGGATTTCTGACCTTAAAGACAAATACTTATGTGATGAAAGGGAAACAGTATGTCTTATTGGTAATCAGTTATCATTGTATCAACAGTTGCACTTATGTAAACAGCGGTCAGTCTTTTTTGTGGCATCTTTTTAATGTCTGCTTCATTAATATCGGAGTATCCCAACTCCCCTGTCCTTGTGACCAACAATTTTACTTGCCATGAAAGGTCAGTATAAAGCTGCACCACATAATTGTACCTGTAATACTAGATCTCTCTTTGGGTTCTGCTTATCTCCCTTAAATCCTCTTCCACTTAATGAGTTTGGATGAAATATTCAGCTGAAAGTAAACTATCTGCAAGTTATTCAGTTTTATGGTGGACAGGGAAGTGCAATGGATCACAAGGCAGAAGAAGATCTTTCATGGATGTGACTAAGTCATGCAAGACCCTTTTTTTTTATATTTTATTGCTATTCAGCCCTGTGGTTTATTCAGGGTCTATATCAGTTCATCGAAATGTCTGAAGTTCGAACACCATATGTTCGAACTTCAAACTAAGAACTGCAAAAACATCGAAGTCTTAAAACAGCGATTTTATTTTTTCCCCAGGGAAAAAAATCGCTGTTCCAAGAAACACACACGCAATACAAACACACCAAAACAACATCAATCCACACACACACACACACACACACACACACACTCTCAAAATCCTACATCTAACCCTACACTAAACTGTACATACACTACTACCTATCCACTTAACCCAAACCCTAACCCTAAGGTCCGTCATTATTGCACACTCGCTTGACCCGTGCCATAACCCTAACTCACCTATCCCACCCTAGCCCTAAAGTCTTTCACTATCGCACACCCACCTCACCCGCACCCTAAACCTAACTCACCTAACCTGCGCCCTAACCCTAACATCCACACAATCGCACACTTACCTGAACCCCAGTCACTGAATTTGTAGATGAAACATTGAGGTGTAAAGTTGTTTGCCAGTAGCAACCTTTTCATTAGTTACGGATTTCTTTTAATGTGGAATTATTCCAATGATTTTACTTCTGTAGAGATTGTGTATCGAGTGATATTGGTAGATTGTCATGACAGAAGTCTGGGTTGCCTTTTATGGTTGAAATTTTCTGAAATGGGTAATTTTGTCATTGGTTTATACTTTGTTTCATTGCTTATTAAAATGTTTTACACTACAATTTTTAAAAACATTCTAACAAGTGGGGCTGTATTATACAAGGGGCTGTATTATACAAGGAATATAATTTAATACAATCAGGAAGGTAAATAAAAGAACAAATTCATGTATGCATTGCCCTAAAATGTGAGCAAGGAGTCTATTTTGAAAATGACCCAAAAGTAAACCTAATCCGCCACTGGCCAGATGCATTTCCTATGAATGTTGGTTTTCATGCCATTTCAAGGGCAGAGAAGTTTACTGCTTATGCTAAGTCTATCTGTGTTTGTGATGTTCTAGTTTAAGCTACTGTACACAGGGAGGAGAGAGGTTGCTATTCTACTTTCACTGAGCTGTAAGGCTTGCTTGCCTACCCATAGTACATTAAACTGTTTAGATTAACTTGAACATCCTTTGAAAGAAGGCACATAGGCTAGTATTTTTTGAGGACATTACTTTTACAGTAAAATGTGTGAAGGAGCAACAGATAAAGCAGGCTTATTAAAAAAAAAATCACTTTCCTTCACTTGCAGTTTAACTATATTACAAGGTATCTTCTTCCTGTGCATTTAAGTAATTGAAGGAAATGACTGGAGTGGCTTTCTTGGGGAGTGACCTTCATGTGGGTGTAGCTTATAGGGGGTGTTTCAGGAGTATGGTGTGGGTGGGGCTTAAAGGGCACTGGAGTACTACTTCGCCTAAGGCGCCATTTCAGCTAAGGCCGGCCCTGTAAGCACTAAATAACCTACTAATTACTACAGCACTCAACCTTCCTCATTACCTAGAGGAAAACAGTTTTGGTACTTACTTTCCTCACTTGCTTAGAGAAAAACAGCTCTTGTACTCAGTTTCCTCACTTATCTAGAGGAAAATAGTTTTTTATTCAGGCATGTCCAAGGGTCAGCTCCCAGTGTTCTCTCCTGTCTATCTGATGAATCTGGGCATCTTGGGGCAATGTAGAAATTGCTTCATGTACACAGACAACCCTCCGTTCCTACCACCCAACACTACAACCTGTGAGAGATGCACTTATCTAGCCAAACTGGAGGTAAGGCTCTCTCCAACCAAGACTTAACTTGACAGTCAAGAGGAGAAGGTAAACACTTGCACCACACCACACTCATCACATAGTCTCACTAACTCTACACCACCAAAATCCACACATAAAAGCACAAAAACATTCGCAGAGGCTCTTATTAATAATCTGCTCAAGCAACAGAGATCTCCAAAGCAGAAATGCAAGCAACCTCCACCCTCCAACACAACCCAAATGACACATAGCCCGCAGACTCAGTGTGCCACTCAACCACAGCCAATAAGGCAAAACAACGTACCCAACACACTAGTCATAAGTGACTCTATAGTCAGGCACACTGATGTCCCACTCACCAGGCTAAACAAGGAGAAGGTTACTGTCAGCTGCCTGTCGGGTCCCAGGATCTGCCACATAACCCACGCACTCAGGTCACTCCACAACAAGTACAAATATGACTCTGTCATTGTTCATGTTGGTGTGAACGACCAAGACGTACCTCCCTGGACTACATGAAAAAAGACATGGAAGAGCTCTCCGATCTTGTAGTCCAGGCAGATATGACCCTAGCCCTGAGTAGCATTCTGCCATCACCCAGAATGATACCGCAGTACAAGGACAAAATGATTGACTTCAACAATTGGCTAAGCTTCTTGTGTCATTCTAAAGGGATCCAGTATCTCTCTGCCTGGGATGACATGGTCGACAGACCATGATGCTTTGCAATAGATGGCCTGCACCTGTCACCCCTGGGATTCCGGATACTGGCTAAGGTTCTTGCCGCCCTTATAGTGCCTTTTTAGGCAAGGTTCAAATGAAAAATTTGCCACCGTAACAGGAACAGGCAAGCAAAAACTGAGGGTGATGCTACTCAATGCTAGCAGTCTAAATCTCAAAATGCACTCACTCGTGGCACTCCTTAAAATGGAGAACATTGATATCTGTGCAGTGACTGAGACCTGGTTCAAGGCTCCAGAGAGCACCCCTGCACTACCAGGCTATAACTCATACCACACTTTTCAGCCATGTAACCTGGACCGGAACACCAAAGGCGGAGGTGTGTCCATATTCATTAAGAATATCCACACCTCCAGGCTAGTTGCTCAGCATAATGCAACCGAGGTTATCCAAGTGCAACTAACTCTGGGCAAAACTGCAATCCAAATTGTAGCTTACTACAGATCCCCCACCATGCCCCAGGATTCCCACTCCTCTTTTCTTGATGTACTGGAAAATATTAGGGTTCAACCAAATACCCTAATAATGGGCTATTTCAACTACCCCACCATTAACTGGGAAAACTTCTCATGTACCAACTCCTTCACTCAACGCTTTCTGGAATTCATAAACTCCAGTGCCCTGGATCAACTTATCCACACCCCCACCAGGAGCAACAATATCCTAGATCTAGCCATTACCAACATGTGTGACCGGTGTTCCACACCTGAAGTCAATGCCTCATTGGTCCGACTCAACCATAAGCTAATTACCCTAGATATCCACATCCTGCCCCCACCCCCATTAAGGAAACCACGGTAAAAAATTTCTCCAAAGCCAACTTCATGCTTCTTAAGACAGAAGTGGTGAACTTCATGACACGCATGCAGATGGACAATACAGTTCCGACTACTGAATCCTACACAATTGCACTTTATAAGCACTTACACGAGTGCATGGATTGTGCTATCCCAAACAGAACCAAGACGCTTTCCTCCAAAAAAAGGAAGCCAATCTGATGGTCCCCTGCCATATACAAACTGTACAACAGAAGGAAGAAACTGTTGAAAAAGAGAGTAAAATCCAATGAGTGGAGGAGCTCCCTGGTCAGCCTCAGTAAGAAGCTGCAATCCCTGATAAAATCCTCCAAAGCTAGTTACGAAAACACAATCACCACTGATTCTAAAGACAACCACAAAGCATTCTATAGCTATGTCAAGAATCTCAATGGCAACACTCAGATCTGCTCTGAGTTACAGCACAATGGCACTAAATATACAGATTCAACTGATATTGCCAACATCCTGGCAGATAGGCTCAGTGCTAATTTTACCCCCCCCTCTCACTCCCTAAAGAGCCCATCTCTATACTGGAAGAATGCAAAGTTCCTGTAATCACCGCTACACAGGTAAAAACCACACTCTCCAAAGCCAAGAACACAGCATCCATGGGACCAGACAACATCCCAGGCTGTGTTCTACATGAACTACAGAACGAGCTGGCACCCGACCTAAGTACCATGTTCAGTCATAGCCTCACCTCAGGCTTTGTGCCCGCTGAATGGCGCACAGCAATGGTTATCCCAGTCCACAAGGGGGAGCCACCACGGACCCCGGGGAACTACCGCCCCATTAGCCTGACGAGCCTGGTCTGCAAGGCCATGGAACGTATCATCATGGAACTTATAAACAATGACATTGGTAATCTTCAAACTCTGGACCCCACCCAGTTCGGATTTGTAAAAGGCAGATCATGTCTCCTAAACCTGATAGACTTCTTCGAAGCAGTCACCAAAGCCGTAGATGAGGGTAACGTGGTTCACACAGCCTATCTAGATCTTGCCAAGGCTTTCGATACCATCCCCCACTCTGGAATTATAGATAAACTCACTAAACTAGGTATAAATTCCTATGTCACAAGATGGGTTGCCAACTGACTCACTGACAGAACCCACACTGTGAAAGTAGCAAACTCCAAATCCGACGTCAGACCAGTGACAAGTGGAGTACCACAGGGTTCAGTCCTGGGTCCTCTCCTGTTTGGTATCTAATTCTCTGAAGTACAGGCTAACACAGAAGGTCTTTGGCTAATGAAGCTCGCAGATGACTGCAAACTAGGAGCCATAATCAAAACTCCTAACGATGTGGACATCCTACAAAAGGGCCTCACTTTAACTGATGCCTGGTGTCAAAGCCATGGCCTCAAGCTCAATGCCAAAAAGTGCATTGTCATCCCCTTTGGTAAAAACTTTGTACCCATGAACTACAACATAGGCGGTAGTATGCTTAACACCAAACGTGTGATAAGAAACCTTGAGACACAGGTGGACAGTAGTCTCTCCTTTGATAATCACATTGCCACAGTAGTCAGGAAATCCTTCTATGTGGCACACCTCATCACAAAAGGTTTCTCATCCAGAAAAAAAGAGATCATTGTTCCCCTCTACTCATCCCTCATTAGACCCATTATAGAGTACAATGCCCCTTTTGGTATATACCTCACAAGACATCTACAACAACTGGAAAGGCCGCAGAAATACCTCACAAAGAGGATTACCAGCCTCAAACAGATGGGCCACGCAGACCGTCTCAAAGAATTCCAGCTTTACTCTGTTGCATATCGCCTACTCAGAGGTGATCTCTACCTAACATACAAAGGTATGTCAAACCCAGAGCTGTTGGACATGCTCCACTTAAAGAAATCCCAATCCCTCTGAGCTACACGCTCTAGGGACCTAAACCTTGTCACCACAATAAACAGAACATGCCGGAGGGATAGATTCCTGTCCCAGAGACTTCCCATACTCTGGAATAGACCCTATCTATATCAAACAATGCTCCTTATTAGCACTCTTCAAGAAAAATCTTGATTGGATGGGAAATAGGAAATTCACCCCAGGGATCACTTATGTGGCTTTGCTGGACAGTGGCACAGGAAAATAATTTTCTTGGGTGGCAAAAGCCAGGGTACATTTTTGGCTGGCTTGTATAGGCCCTAGGGTCGATAGCCTACCACCTACCTATGAACCTATAACAAAAAGAAAAAAAAATTGCTGTTCATGACCAAGAAGAAGCAGGTGCCCAATTGGAAGCAATCTCTCCTTAGCCTGAGCAAGCAAATAGGAGCACTAGTGAAATCATCCAAAGCAAACCATGTGCTACATAAATCTAGTATACACCCCAGACATATTTTTCGAAATATAGTTAACAACCAAGTTACAAGAATATCTAAGCTATGTACCAAAGACGAGGATTTTCTGGATGAACAAAAAAAGCTTATTGATAATTTCATGAAGAGAGGCTATAACAGGAGAGACATAGACATCAATCCTGGGGAAGCATTGACTATACGATCTCCGAAAGGACAGCCTTATTATTCAGCGCAAGTTAGCACAGATACACAGAATTCCTTAGCCAGTGGGAAAAACAATCTGAGGTGTTTATTTACATATAGCACTAATAACTCTGCTATTTGTCAAGTTATCAGGAAATATTGGTCGATTTTAACCTCAGACAGTAAAATCAGAGAAATAGTTGGAGACAATCCCTGCTTTTTGTTTAAAAACAAAAATAATCTCAAAAGACTGTTATGTTATAATATTGAAGCCAATGCAAATGATGGAATCAGCATGAATACCCAGCAGTGTAGAAGAACAGGCACCTTTAGATGTGGATTTTGCAAGGCATGTCCATTAATCAACACCACCTTTGTGCATCCTATTACAGGGAAGAATTTCTCTTATTATGGTTATGCAAACTGTACAAGTAAAAGTATTATCTACCTAGCAACATGTACATCATGTTCAGCCTACTACGTAGGCAAAACTAATAGGATGTTCAAAGAACGTATTCTTCGACATCAATCAGATATTAAAAATAAAGTGGAGACGAATGCTCTATATAGTCACTTACATTCAAATAAAGAACATTCCTTTAAATTTATGGCTTTGTTTCAAGTTCATAAAACACCACGAGGTGGTGACTTATTTGACCAAACTGAAATTAAAGAAGCCAAATGGATTATGAACTTGCGAGCTGATCAACCACCAGGACCAAATGGTGTAGTCCCTTTAAAGCCTATACTAAAAGGAAAAGGCTTATAAGGAAGGAGATGCGATAACAACTGCCCTAGTGGGTGTGTATGATTTGAAGTACTTGATTGGAAGTTACTAGTTCAGTTGCAATTGGCTCTCTGATGTTCTTAAATGGGTATTTTATGCCTGGCTATCAAGGATTTGAAAAAGGTTTATACCGAAAGGTTTATTCCAAGCCGGAGTTTTAATTATTTTAATAAAGTTTTGTTTCGTTTTAACTTACATCAGCTTTGGTGGCAGACTTGTTCCTTTACCTGTTATTAAGTGGAATATTCACAGTATGTTTTTTATTAGGTGCCTGAACTTAAAGGAGCTCTAGAGAATCTTAGATCTTCCACACAGAGAAGTTTCCTCATTATTTCTTGTTGGACACAGTCTATTGACATACTGGGTTTGTGAGACTTTGAGGGATACCACGGAGACTGTTTGTTTTAAATTAAAGTAAAAACACACATTTTCTTGAATTATATGCATATTCAATTGCCTAATTTTGGGGAAGATTATCTTCAGATTTTTGGCTGCATAATGTCAACTTTTCAGAAACTCCAGTATACTCCGTCAGAAAGAACAGAAGTCCTGAATCCATATTTCAGTTGCATCAAATAATGTGTGGCTTTACTGACAACCCAGATAACTTCAAGTCTACCATTCTTCTTTATAGTGCAGGTAAGGAAGCCAGCAAGATGTTTAACACTTTTGCTCTAAATGAAGAGGAGAAAGGTAGTTTGGCAGTGCTAAAAACTAAATTCCTGGCATACTATTAGTCAATGAAGAAACTATCCTGTGTCAAGCATTTCATTTTTACCAGAAACAGCAGTGTACAGCAGATTATAAGTCCATATATTTGGAGAGTTATATGATAATTAATCAGAGAGAGTGAATTATATATGGCTTAAATAATGAATGCTTAAGAGACAGACTGTTGAGGGCATTAGACTTAACATTTAAAAAGTCTTTGATACATGCTGTATGACTGGACTCGACTGTAGCGATAAAATCACTGACTGATGGCACAGATTATGTAAAACTGATACATAAATTAAGAATAAGAAGTTAAAGGCTAAAGCTGTATAAATAATAATTCAAAACAGGTGTGGCTACACATGGCAGCAAAACCTGGGGTCTATGATGGTGCCAAGTGACACATGTACAACTGTCATAGATAATGCACTCATTGTAGTCATAAGCATGAAAGGAAGCAGTGAAATGAGTTGAGGGGTGGCTTAATATTTATGGTGTTTACCTTACAGTTACAAGGTATTGCATACCTCTCAACTGTACAAATTTTCACAGAATGTCCAGATTTTTACTTCATAGTTTTGGTCCATTTTTCATACAATTGTGGTTTTCCGGCAAATTAGTGGCAAATCATTAAAGACTGAAGTTAGAAAATAATGACAGACATTTGAGTTTCAGACTTCATACCCTTCAGAAAATTTATGCTAAATGCAAAACCTGTTATTCTATCTACTTCCTAAGTTTGTAAGAGCAATATTTAAAAATTGTCATTACTTTTGGGCCTTTGTCCCACTTTTATTTATGGCTTTGTCCAGATTTCTTGGTCTAAGAGGTTGAGAGGTATGGGTACAGGGTATGATTCTCACTTTTAAGGGAAATTGGCTCTGCCTAAAATGGCCCAAAGGAGCAGCTGGCCTAGTGCTTACCTATGAAATTAGAACTTAAAAAGATCAACTGTGCAGGATTTGTGTTGTGATGGGTCATTATGTGAAAATATGTGGTAATTCAAAAAAGGTGCAGAAATAGACAACTGATGCTCTAAAGACAAATGATGTAAAAAGTGAAATATTTGTGAGTGTTGTGGAAATGTGTATACTGTGCATATAAAAATAAAAAATAAGGGCTATGAAGCAATAACTGCTTTCTCAGCTGAGAGATGGAGGATCACTGCACACTGTATGTTTTCTGTTTTTTTTTCCTGCAAGTCTACTTACAGAAATATACAGCTCCACTCTTTGAATCGAAAGCTGATACTTTTTTGACAGGTTTCCAGGAGACTTCATATTCAATGATGAATGTAATAAAGCAAGGTCAAGTCAAAACTTTGAAAATGACAGCTGAAAATGTTGGTAGCTTAGTGGAGTGAAAAAATTAAATATTTCAGAGAACAAGATTGAAAATGTTTAATTTTTGAAATAAATTATTTCATAAGATGAATATAAAAATGTGAAGATATGGCATTTGTCAAACTTTTTTTTAAATTCTGTTAACTGGATTGGTGCATAGATAATTTTTAGTTGGAACCCAGGCTACAAGGGCAAGGGAAAATATAACACAAACATACCGACACACACACACACACACACACACACACACACACACACACACACACACACACACACACACACACACACAGTGTCATTATTTTAGTATACTCAATGAAGCACCATGTTTTTGGAAGGTGGAGGGGAACTGGAATACTTAAAGAAAACCACACAGACTTGGGGAGAATATACAAACTCCAGATAGTGACCGGAAGCTAGTATTAAACTTCTCGCAGAGGCTGAGATCTTACCAATGTGAATCCATGCTGGTTTATACTTGCAGATGAGAAGCTTAGATTTAGTCCTCTATTGCCTTATGTGACAACATGGCATCTCCATTGGTGAAACTGCAAAAAGGACAGAAGCAGTACAAAATGACCTAAAACACAGAGGAGATCAAAAATCCAGCTTCTGATGTCTAGTATGTAATAACACCATGTTAGGAAAAAAAAGAGCAAACTATTTATTTGTGTGATGTACAGTAAAACTACAACCACAAAACAGCACTTCAAAGCTGTCAAAATATAAATTTAGTTAGCACTTTCATCTTGCATTATCAAGAGTCTTTTTCAGAATGACACTAATGCCATTTCAACACCATTGAATACGTTGTTTTTATAAATCAGATGATGCGCACTAAATTACTAATGAACCTTAACTAATGATACAAGTAATCACAGCTCTTGAGCAGTCAGTTTTCAAACACCATTTATACTGATGGTGTCTTTTAATCCAGGACTGTGACCAGCATTTAAATGTTTGTCATTACATTTCTTTTTTTTTTTTATCTAGAAGGGATTTCAGGTCCCCCCTTGCATCTGATAAGCCATAATCTAAAACACAAAAAAAATCAAAATTCTTAAAACTGGAGCACAATATGGATTGTTGGTATGTCACATTTTTGGCGCCTTTTTTCTTTATTGCTTAACAATGCTCATAAACTCACCCTCTGCTGAAATACAAGTACATCTCTGCTTATCTGAGAATCTAATGCTTTGATAGAATAACATGGAATTTGTATTGTAATTAATATATCGGCTTTGGGACTAGGTACCATATTTGTAGGTACCTTCAGGTATGTCAGAGATGAAACTGATTTTTTTTTCAGATTGTCACAATAAACTTTGTATGTTGACATTCCTTCTATATGAAAACACTGGCTCAGTATTTACTATCTTTCAGGCAGTGTTTTGTGTTTTTATTTAGCAACATGTGACAGCTGTGTATGCAGACAGACTGTCTCACAAACTCTACCAGAGACTTTAAGATAATTTAAGACTCTATGAGCTACATGTGTGAGGTACAGAATTTAATAAAATCTGCTGGATGGGATCCAGCTTGGAGGTCAAAGAGCAGGCAGCTTCAGAGTCAGATGGCTGGATGCAAAAGCATGATAGGTCAGGAAGCTGGTATACACATCACCCTATAGATACGTAGAAGCACACCATCTCTGAATACTACCAAGAGGTATTATACAGTAGCCACTAGCCAGGTGTAGAAGCACACATGTTGGTGGCATCTCCTGGTAAGTGTACATGGCCTAGCATACCATGCAATTAGCACACAGCCAAGCAGACACAGAAGCCGATGCCTCATGTAGTAGGGCTGCAGTCCATGCCAGGGCACCTGGAAAGTATGTGCTGGGCATAATGGGACAAAGGTACAGCACTGTAATGAGCAAAAGGGAGACATCCCAAACAAATGCTGGTGGGGTGCATGTCATCTTCATGTGCAAATACTGAATGTGTTTGTAGAAGCAGTACAAAACCTGCTGTGACAGGGCAATACTCTGTACCCATCCAAATGGACAAGAGATGCTAAGGTCCACACCCCCTTCAAAATGCCTGACACCACAGCTCCGGCACTGATGACTGAGATGGTGGGGAGGGAAGTGCTCTCCACACAGGTTCCCATTCAAATGTAGTGCGACTTCTGCAATGCATGGGCAGGGCCAGTACCATCTTAGTCCTGACCACCAAGGGTGAGGTGTGCAGGAAGTTGTACAGCTCAGAAGGAAGTCACACACACACTGGGTCTGCAATGCATCATGTCCAGTTTTGAGAATGTGGTGATAGAAGCAGCATACAAGTCATTCCCATGGGCAGTGATAAGGGGCTTCATTTTCCATTATGCCCAGGTCATCTGGATGCAGCTGCAGTATCAACATCTGACAGACCAGTATGGCACAGATGCCATATTCACCATACTAGTCCAAATGTTGATAGCCCTGGTATCTCTCCATCTGGAGCACATTGACCCTGCTTGGTGGACATCACTGAAGCAATGTCAGACACTACCATGGATCTGTCTTCCCTCCTTGACTACCATTATGTGTGGGGCAGACCCAAGAACTACACCTCCCATGTGGAAGAGGTAAAACAGCTACCAATGCTATATTTCATGTGGTCCTAGAACGTGTTGGAATTGACCACCCTGAATATGCCACCTACAAAGTGGAGGCCTGGCTATGCCAACTGAAGGTATGCCTGATTGAGGAGATTCATGGAAAGAAGCATTGCTGTGAGGGAAAGCCACTACACCACCTAGGAGAGCAGTGCAAGTCAGACAGTGTTGCCCAAAGGATGTCCAGTTACATTGTGTGGAGTACATGGACCCTATAGATTTCATCATGGGGGTGTTCATTACTACCACCAGTAGGACTACCCTACACTATATCTGCATTAAGCACTACCATAGAGCCCCCACCTCTTTTCTAATAAAGTTTTCTGCATGTTGTTCTGTAGTCTTGCGTCCTTCACTTTTGTGGTTTGACATATGTTAACATGCAGAGAAACAGCTGCAGATTGTAATACTCTAGTTCTGGAGTTGATAATCTAGATTGTAGCCTTTTTGTCTTAATTTTTACTGAAGCCTGTTAACACAGTGAGTGGAGAAAAGCAATTTCCAGGTATTAATACCCAAGGTGCTTTCACACAAGTACTGCATGCACAAGTGTATTTAGTTATAGTATGAGTTACATCCTGCTAGAGACACCATCTGACAGCTATTCATCTCACTTTAATAACATATCAATATCCATAGAACCCAGGTGTTAGGGTAGCTAAGGTGGCATGACTGACCAAAGTAATGACCAACATGTAATCAAACAGAAATTAATGCATCTGCTGCCTTGTCAAAGGGGATATCATTTTCAATTTGCTTTCATCTTTTCTATTCACTGAAGTAAAGGCACTGCTGGCCATATGTCACACTGCAGAAACAAATTTTCTGAAGTTGGTAGCAATAATTATATGTATCTTTTGACATATTACCCGACACTCTCTTAAACATCTCCACAGGGCACTCTATTTGTTTAGATGAGAAACTTGAAGAATAATATACAGGCTCATAAATGACAGGTAACACCAGCTATTCTCTTAAAATAAGATATTTATAAAATCCACAAAACATATAACACTAATATAATCTCTGCACCTCCTATATCTTTCTGCAGTTAAATCTGTTGCCTTGCTACATTGAGTTACCAAAGGAGTCAGAGGGCAAATATCTATGATTTTGCTTTCAGGAGACTCTTTCTTTGGACATCCACTTTTTAGGGTTGGATTATATTATCTGAAAGATGGAGTTAATAGTTAAGAAAGCTGCAGTTTAAATCCATAGGATGTGGGACTTAGGAAAAAATATGGAGAGGATGGTTGTGACATAGGATCATAGGAGGTTACTAAGGTAATGGCCCTGAGCATTTTTAAGTGTAACCATTCATGCCCCAGTTTTCCCAATTATTAATACCCATGGGCTGGAATAGCTTTGGTATATGTCTGTGCCTTATGGTATCTACAAAATGTTCTTGTCCACAAGGGCCATAGGTGACAAGCCAGGAGTACATTTGTGATTTCCCATCCACTGATCCAAATAGCATTTTTAATAGACTAAAGAAAGGGCTCTGTTTCAAGAATAAGAAATCTGTTCTAGAGAAAGTGTAATCTCTGGGATGCATACCTGTCCCTCCAATGTGTTTTGTTTATGTCACAGACAAGGTTTAGACCCTTAGATGAGGTAATTCTAGTGCTGTTTGTTTTGTGACTGTATAGCAGACCCATCAGGACTGGATTGGAGAATGCTTTGCAGCCTAGGCTTGGATTGCCTCTCAGTAGTCTATAGGAGACCAAATACAAGGATATAGCTTTGATGTGGTCAGCATAGGACATATTTTTAACACCATGTATTCTTTTAGTGAGGAATCTCTGTGGCCATTCCAGCTGTTGCAAATGCCTGGTCAGGTACGTGCTTAAGGGTAAACTGTACTCGATTATTGGTCTAATGAGAGCTTAGTATAGCAGTGCTATGATCTCCTTAGATCTGAATGCTATCCTCTTACTTATAAGTTAGTCACATAGAAGGATTTTCTCACTAACATGAACACATGCTGATCAAAGTCCAGGTTACTATCAACCTGAATTCCTAAGTCTCTTACTACTTGGTCTACTTTTAGGGGAGTGTTATCAATAGGTTCATAAGTTCAGAGGTGTTTACTAGGCTAATGACCACAAGGGCTTTTTTAAGTCTAGCCATGCATCCCAAATCTCTGACAAGTTCTGATACCCTTGATAATTTTAAGCATGGGCCTGGGAAATGAACCATTTACAGGTTACCTGTGTCCATTAGAGACATAGGTGCCAAGCAGGGATGAATTTCCGGTTTCCCATCCAATTGTCCAAGTTGCGCTTGAATTAGGTTTGGGAGGAACTCTGCTTCACATGGATGGGGAGCCTATTCCAAAGACGGTGTAGTCTCTGGGATATATACCTATCTCTCCAGCAGGTCCAGCAGATCAATGTTGTAATTGAAGGGGTGGTTGTCTCCCAAAGGGTATCATTGTGTTTTTTTTTTTTTTGCTTTGAGTCTCAGGCCAAAGTTCTGGCACCAGTTATTCATCTTTGTCAGACCCTCCTGGAGGATATTTACATCTTTTTAGGATTCAGTGATTGCACCCAACTTGCAGTCATCATCAAATATGGTCAGCTAAAAGCCCTCTACATTTGCCTTGACTTCAGGGAAGTATATTCCAAATAGCAGCAGTCCCAGTACTGAGCACTGTGGGACAACACTAGTAACATGCCTCTTGGTGTATGTGGATTCCCCCAACTTCATGTATCCTATCTGTGAGCCATTTGGCTATCCATTGGGTGCCTTAAGGATTTATAACTAAATTTGTGAGTTTGTCTATATAATACTTGAGTGAGGTATTGTGCTAAATTATATTACCAGGTCAAGTTAGGCTTTATACAACATTTTGCCCTTATCCATGGCTCTAATGACCTTCCTTAAGAAGTTTACCATGTTTAGTAGGCATGACCTGCCCCTGATGAAATCAAACTGGGTTGGTTCCAGTGTTTAATGATTTCCTATGTCTTAGTTTATCAGGTCCATGATAATTATTTTCATTGCCTTGCATATAAAACTAGCCAAACTTATGGGTCTGTAGTTCTCTGGGTCTGTTGATGGTCTGCCTTTGTGTAGAGGGATGACCATTACTTTCCTGCATTCTCTAGATTGGAAGCCTGTTTGGAGGCTGTGGTTGAACAGAGATTCTAATAAAAGACATCCTGAAATATTATTAGGACCCATTGATGCAGTGTTTCTAGCTCTGGAGAGTGCAGTGAGGACCTGTTCTTAAGTGATAGTTGGGGAGAAATGGTAGTGGGTATTTTCTGGCAGGGGAACTGGGGGTGATAGGGAAATAAGACTCGAGCTAAATTTATCGGCCAGAAAATTTGCTATATCCCCCAATGTGGTATGGGAAGTCCATTTACTATTAGTTCAACACACCACTGAGTGTTCCCTTTAAGGTTGTGTACATAACTAAAAAATGCTTTATGGTCATCCTAAGCCTGGGAGGCCATTTTTGACTCAAAGTCCTCCGAATTGATTGTTTAGACTGATGAGGGATTTTTTTGCCTTTTGGGTATAGCCCTTTCTATTTTTGGGTATTATTTTCTTTATTTTGTTATACAACCTATTTATGCTAGAGGTCCAAAAAGGGGCTTGCTTTTGGAGTTTGTCCTAAATTATTTTGGTTTGTTACTGCTGTTTCTGTGCATTTTATACATGCTTGTATAGGGTTTCAGTAAACATTTCTACATAGGCCACCTTGTTGTCTGAGTTTGGAGAGGCTTGGAATTTAGCTATGCCATTGCTTAATAGGAGGTAGTTAGCCTTGAAAAAGTTCTTAAGGGTTCTAGGGTTTGCTAGTAATTCAACCTTTATATATACTTCAGTTATGACCTTTTTGTGATCTGATCTAATCTGATCTGACTAGTGAGGACATTACATAAGGGGGGGTGCAAAATTCCCTCATATTTGTGAGTATCATATCTAAGACGTTTGCACCTCTAGTACATATGTAGACTAGCCTGTTCCAGGGAGTTTGCATTGATGCAATTTTGTCCAAATTCACTTTGACATCATAAACCTACCTTCTGCATCTCTTCCTTACATAAAACCATCAGTAATATAGAATCCCACACAAAACTACTTGGAATGATAATAAATAATAAATTAAAAGTTGACCTCCATATCCAACAATCTATAAAAAAAAAAAAAAAAACAAACAAACCAAAAACTCAGTCTCCTCTATAGAAACAAAAAATTCCTAACATTAGACTCTATAGTCTCCTTGGCTCAAGCTTACCTACTTCCAAGCCTTCTTCATAGGTTCATATGTTAGTACTAAGCTAACTGCCCTTGCGAGCCATTTTAAGCCTAGCCAATTATCCCTTGTGAGATTCAAACCCTGCACTTTGTGTTTGTAAGGCAAACACCTGAACCATTAGGCCACCATCCCAACCCTCCCTATGCTGTCCCAACCCTTACAAACCTTAAATCTTCTTTAACTACTAAGCTTGCACAGACATACTTTTGACAAACTGCTACATTTGTTGCAAACCTACCACATACCTCTCACCACTGCTTGACACTAAAAAACTGCAGTGGCTCGAACTTTTACATCTTCATATAACTCCGTTCTTACTCAACAAATCCGCAGCCTGCCCCTCCCTAGCCAATCTTGTATCTTACTATACCCCTACATGCTCATTCCCTAGCATAGCACTGGCCAACATCTTCTTCAAATGTGCAAACCCACTAAAGCTATTAGTAAAGTATTATACACATATTCAGAATCTCATAACTGGAACAAACTCCCACTCAACAAATTACACACTCCAACAATTTCAAAAAAGAACTAAAAAATTCTCTAGCTAAATCATGGATATGTCCTTGTCATGACCCCACTTAAACCCTTAATTCTTCCTCTTCTACATACTTCCTCCCCTACTACTTCTACCTGATAACTCTTCCAGGAGGATTAGGCTTAAATAGTTTTTAATAAAAACATGTATAAAGTGATTTTCCCATGTGCTGGACTATTGTATCTGTTCATAGCTATTTTTATAATCTGTTTTGGATTTTTCTAGTTTGTAACTTATATATTTGCCATTGTTTTTAATTGCCATTTTTATTGCCATTGATCTTGTGTATCTTATAGGTTCATAGGCTCATAGGTTGGTACTAGGCTATCAGCCCTAGGGCCTATGCAAGCCTAGCCATAACAATTCCCTGGATATTTCTTCCCACAATATGTACTTCTCCAGGCCCCTGTCTAGCAGGGCGACTGACATGATCCCTGGGGTGAATTTCCTATCTCCCATCCATCCATGATTTAGCTAGGACCCATTGATGCAGTGTTTCTAGCTCTGTAGAGTGCAGTGAGGACCTGTTCTTAAATGATTTTGCCTATTTGTATAAAATTGTATAAGCATGTGGAGCTTTTCTCCTTGGGTCTCCACTGAAAATAGGCTTTAGCTCAGTTGTACCAACCGGGTTCACAGATGTCAAATAAATAAATAAATAAATAAATGAATAAAATCCAGGAATCTTTCAGCCAGCGTGCTAGTGGTTCATAGTAGGTTATCTATGTATCCCAGTTTATGGTGGAATAGTTAAAATCACCCATGAGTATGGTGTTGGGATGAATTGTAAATGACTCCAGTGCATTCAAGTATGTGGTATGGTTATTCACTTTCATAGATGGGGACTATAACTAGCAAGGCTATGGTATTTGACTTTACCTAAGGTTAGTTGGACATGGAATGTTTCAGACCTGTCATATTGTTTGACTAATCTTGAGATGTGTTTACTTTTCATGTAGATTGATACACCGCCACCACTTGTCTCTTCTTGTGCAATAGCTGGTCTAAATGTGTAGAAGGTATTATAGCCTTGTAGTATCAGTGTGCTTTCAGTGACTTTAAACCATGTCTCTGTAACTGCACAGATGTCAACACTCTCCAAGGTGAGGAGAGATTGCAGGTAGTGGAGCTCCTTGTTGAGACTCCTACCATTGAGCGGTTACACCTTTAGTCTTTTTCTTGCACAGAAATGTACTATGTTGTAAGGTTTATCAGATTAGCATTGACTAAAAAGGCACTATAGGGGTGGATAATCTTTTGGCCAATATCTAAAAGCCTGGTGGGGACTGGTGCAGACCATTCCTGGCAAAACAGTGTGGTCTGTCGTTTATGTCCTGCCAAGCTGACAAATGCACCCACCTTAGAATGTCACCAATAACTAAGTCGATTGTTAAAGTCAATAGTCTTCTGTTTACATTGTCATATCATTCTTGGAGAAGATAGAATGCTGCTCAGTGCTAGGCTCATACCTGCCTCAGAAACATAATCTGAAAGCCCTATCATGTCTCTCTTCATATAGTCCAGGGAGGTACATCTCAGGTCATTAACACCCACATGGACTATGACAAAGTCATACTGGTACTTGTGATTCAATGTCCTGTGTGCATGTACGATCTGGAAGATCCTTCCCCCTGATATCCATCTGAGTGTCACTGTGACTATCTCCTTGCTCAGCCTGGTGAGGGGGCATCAGCATGTCCCACAATAGAGTATACAATGACCAATATATTGTTTTGTGTAACAGTTTGCCTTAGGGATTTAGACATTGTGAGACGTGTTTGTATATGTCCTGGGGAGTGCTGCCTTTGTAGAGTGTTTGTGAGGCTGCTGAGGGCAGTGTATGGGAGGCCTTTGAAGTTTGGTTAGATAGCATTTAAGGGCCTCAGCATATGTGAGTTCATGCATCTGATCTATAGTAGGTGTAGTGTTTTTGTGAGTGTGTGTGTGTGTGTGTGTGTGTGTGTGTGTGTGTGTGTGTGTGTGTGTGTGTGTGTGTGTGTGTGTTACAGACAACCTGTTTGGAGATATCAGTGTCTGTATGTGAGAGCTTTACCTCCAAAGACATAATGTCACGTATCGTGTCAGTCTGCTTAAGAATAAGGTGGTTGTCAGTAAAAATGAGACAATTGCTACATTGTCACAAGATGCCCATTTCTACCAGGCTGACTACAGAGGCAGTAGGAAAGTGCCTGTGGGTCCTCTTTTTTTGTGATCTATAAGGGGCAGTGTAATTAGGGTTTGGAGTTGTTAGGCCATGGGAAGAAGTTTAGGATTGATCTAAAACAATACTCTTGGGGTAATGCCTCTAAGTAGGCAAGCTAGCTGCTCTGCACTCAGCTAGATACTTGAGAAAATAACAGGAAATTTTATATGGAAAATTACAAAGCTAGGCAACTGAGTTTACACAGGGTACTGAAAACAACTGCTGCACAGCTCAGCACAGTGTATAGGAAATGAGTTAGAGAGGAATGTGATCAGTAAACAGTAAAAATGCAGTATAAGTGTATATATAACGCTCAGATCCTGCACTTGAGACTGGCAAGAAAGATCCCCAAATATAATCCTGAGTGTATATCAGCAAAGTTCAGTACTAATAGCCAGCAGTAAGTCTTTAGGGACATGGAAGGACATTGTCAGCCCAGTTTGTGCTACATAGCAAAATGTCAAGAGTTTTTCCCTGTCTAAGTAAGAGAAGCACATGGTGTGCTTATATACAGGGTCAGGAGATATGGATCAGCATGGAAATGTGAAAGGCACCACTTCACTGTCATGGTAGTTACAGACATTAGGAAACCATGTGACAGTCCCTCCTTCGCCATCATGGTAGTTACAGACATTAGGACACCATATGACAGTCCCTCCTTCACCATCATGGTAGTTACAGACATTAGGACACCATGTGACAGTCCCTCCTTCACCATCATGGTAGTTACAGACATTAGGATGCCATGTGACAGTCCCTACTTCACCATCATGGTAGTTACAGACATTAGGACACCATGTGACAGTTCCTCCTTCACCATCATGGTAGTTACAGACATTAGGACGCCCTGTGACAGTCCCTCCTTCACCATCATGGTAGTTACAAACATTAGGACATCATGTGACAGTCCCTCCTTCACCATCATGGTAGTTACAGACATTAGCACACCATGTGACAGTCCCTCCTTCACCATCATGGTAGTTACAGACATTAGGACACCATGTGACAGTCCCTCCTTCACCATCATGGTAGTTACAGACATTAGGACACCATGTGACAGTCCCTCCTTCACCATCATGGTAGTTACAGACATTAGGACACCATGTGACAGTCCCTCCTTCACCATCATGGTAGTTACAGACATTAGGACACCATGTGACAGTCCCTTCTTCACCATCATGGTAGTTACAGACATTAGGACACCATGTGACAGTCCCTCCTTCACCATCATGGTAGTTACAGACATTAGGACACCATGTGACAGTTCCTCCTTCACCATCATGGTAGTTACAGACATTAGGACACCATGTGACAGTCCCTCTCAGGCTGTAGAAGACGTTATTTAGCTGTGAGAGAATAAGAAGCAGTCAGCAGGCCATTGATGTTACTATGGCATATGACTGGGAATGTGCAAAAGGAGCAGCAAGGCTATAAAAGGACAGTTTCAGTAGGTCAAGATGGTCTGTAGTCAGCAGTTGGAATTAATTTTCAGAATACATGCTCAGGGAATTGTTAATATGCAACGTTAAATATTTTGACTTACAGTTTCTACAAATGGACATTTCTTAACCAGGGTGCATTGCAATAGGGAAAATGAGAAGACTCAGGATGCTTGCCAACCCAAATATTACCCCATTGTCTAAGGTTGTGCCACCCCAGAGTAAGTATTTTTAAATGTAATGGTACGCGAGTTGTACCCTTCCAATGCCCATGGCCATTTTTACCATTGGAATCACTTACTCTAGTTGAATTTCTTTCCACAAAATTTTGTTTGACCGATTATCTGATACAAAGTTCCTTTACTTGTGCTCATGCATATACCACTACAGCAGGCAAGACATTGTAAAGTCTGCACAGTCACTTGGCTACTAATATGTATACAACAAGTGCAAAAGATATCTCAGGATTTTTTGTCAGCATCCTCATGGCATCCTGTATAGTAAGGTATTTATGTTTTTCAAAATTAAACTTCCTACAAAGTGATACTCCCTGTTCTTCAGTTTGTTTTCTGACAACTTCAAGGCTATAGCCAGACTGGGGCAGGTCTTGGCACTTGGAGGAGGTCAGAAATAATTCCACTCTGTCACTCAGTGTGTGACTCTTAGCAAATCACTTCACCAGACAGCGTTTCAGGGCTGAGTCTGAAAAAGGTCCATGGAGATCAGTGCACTACCCTGGTTAACAAGCACCAATAAAATAAAAAATAAAATGTAAAACAATCGAAAAGAACTGTTACTCAAGTAAATGCAGAGATAGTTAAAAAAAAGTTAACTGGCTTAGGAATTTTCTCATTTTTTCAGCTTATGGAAATCATCTAATCATTTAGACATGTTTAACTTCCCAATCTGCCATTTTTTAGGGAGAATTAAAGAATGATCACCAACATTTCAGTGGAATATTTTCCATATTTTAATTAGTTAGAGACTCTTAAGCTATACTGTCAATGAAAGTGGTTAGCCAGTGCTGACTACACTGTACAGAAGGATGGAGCCCTGAGTGCAGGGTCTGTGACTCAGTTCCAGACAGAGGGCCTGTATGCTGGAAGACCACCCAGCCAGGCTAGGATGGAATTGAGTAGACAGTATTGCCTTACCCATCCCGAGAGGAGGGTGGTGGTTTAGTCCTGCAGCTAGATTGTCACCAGGTGGCTGGTTGGGAACTGACTGACTGTTGATTGCCATATAAAGAAAAGCATTGTAGTCCAACTAGGGTGCAGGTGTTGGGACCTACACTAGACTGATATTGCTGCAATGCAATATATTTGCTGCCCAACAGAAGGAGAGGAGAATAAGGCATAATAAAACTTAGGGGTGGGTGGGGGTGTAGCTCCCCACCTTGGTGGGTTACAGCAAGGAGGGGCTGTGCCCCCACCCCAACTATATATAACAACTCCAAGACCACACTACAGTGGGGAATAGGGCAAATTTATGAAAGGGTTTGTTTAGTTTACTTTAAGCACTATGGTATTTCCTTGCTGTTGGCCACATACCTCTCAATCTCTTAGAGCAAAAAATCTGGACAAATCCATAAATAGAAGTGGGACAAAGACCCAAAAATGGGGACAATTTTAAAATATTGCTGTTACGAACTTAGAAAGTTGATAGAATAACAGGCTTTTCATTAGCATGAATTTTCTGAGGATATGAAGTCTGAAACTCAAATGTCTGTCATTATTTTCTAACTTCAATTTTGAATCACTTGTCATTAATTTACCAGAAAGCCACAGTTTTATGAAAAATGGACCAAAAATATAAGGCAAAAATCTGGACATTCTGCGAAAATCTGTACAGTTGAGAACTTGGCCAGCTATTACACTTTGATGATTTTCTTTACGATGATTTGCCTGTTCACTGAACAGGATTTCCGCAGTGGTGCAGTGGTAGCATTGTTACCTCACAGCAAGAGGTTCTTCCGTTCGATTCTCGGCTAGAGTGTGGGGAGTGCCTTCTGTGTGGAGTCTGCACGTCCTCCCCGTGGTTGGGTGGGTGTTCGAAAGACATGCGTAAATGGGCGTGCCTTCATTGAACATCAAGCTGGCACCTCAGCATTCATCAAAATCTACTGCCAATCATTAGCAGACTGGAGTTCTGCTGTGGCGACCCCTAACCGGGAAAAACCAAAAGACAACAACAACTGAATGGGACGTTTGAGTTAGTTTTCATTGAAAAGCCATTTGATAAGAAGTTAGTTTGATGGGTAACCATAGGCACCTCAAAAACATTCCTGTCAACTGTATATTTTATCAGTGAATACCGCTAAGTTTTTGCTCAAACATTTGCTCCATCCTTCCTAAAACTGGACATTATTTTGAGTTGTTCAAAGTTTAATAGTACCAACGTTTAAAAAATATCCCTCATTCCAGATAATTATTTTACTTTGTTTCTAATTCTGGAAGAAAAAGTTGGGAGATATGCCTTAGGATGGCAAAATTATTCAGGCCTGGGATGAATTTATGGCATGCATTCAATTATCAAGGTTTGCTTTAAAGTAATAGAGGGTATCACTCTGTTTTATGTGCAACAGAAGATTAATCCAGAGAAGGAGAAAGCACCGAATAATAAATATGGCCTTCGGACAAATGCAGTAATGTGATTTATAAATATCAGAGAAATATTTAATAATCAACATTGTGTTCCAGAGGTAAACAAAGTTAAAGGTATGAGCGTACCTCAATTATTCTACATTTTGCAGAGTGCTCTGATTTTCCCCTGCTAAAGCTTGCCTATACAGCTACTCTGATTTGATCACAAATTGCTCCAGTTTTTTCTCTCATATTAGCTTGGTGGTACAGCCAAAGAAAGGAAATCCTGAAGCTCGTTGTGGTCAAAACAGACCAAAAGCAGATGCAGTTGGTAGCAGAAAAAGCTACAATGCTGTCACTAGCAAAGAAATCCGTGCCTGTGAAACTGTATGAAGCATCATTATGTAGGGACACTGAAAACAACTGCTGCTGCTAACTAAAACTGTAAACTGTTAACATGGCTAGAAACTGTAGTGTGTAGTCAAAATCATTAGTATTGTCTGCAAGGATTAGTGAGAAGTCATCATTATTTTCATACTGAAGATAATTTTTTGCGTGATTAATTAATTAATTACATCCTTGACAAATGCTGTAAAAAGAAAAGAAAACAAGAGAACCCACTGCAGATTCTTGAGGTGCACCTTTATGCACAGATAAGGTAAAAGAGATGGAACTGATCATGTCACTGCCTTGTTTCTGGTATTGAGGGAGTTAACACTTTGCAGCATTTGCAGTAAGATCACGTCCAACTAAGTTCTTTCAAAGCTAGGCATGGCATACATGTTAAAATGCTTTTTAGAGATTTACAGTGACAGGCCAGCAGTTTTCCATTGCCCAGCTGAGCATGAATGTATTCATCAACTTCAAAAATGGTAGTATAATTTGCATAGTTTTGTTGACTCCATTTTCAGTATTAATGAGGCTGAACTTTATTAGGTGTTGTAGCAGCTGTAAATGGGTACATTTCTGAGATGTTTTGATGTGAGTCCCCAGTGCATTCATAAGTGTCAGCATGTGTGATATATATAGATATAGATATAGATATAGATATATAAATAGATAGATATAAATAGATATAGATATATTGGGTATATGATATATTTGTGTGTGTGTGTGTGTGTGTGTGTGTGTGTGTGTGTGTGTGTGTGTGTGTGTGTGTATGTGTGAGATATGTATAAAAGGAGTACAGTTGGTATATTGAAACTCACTGTACACCTTTTAAAATGTGATCACCTGGCTTGGCTGTTGTCTACTGCTATGGAAGTCTGCATATGTAACTCATCACAGTACAGTAAGGATATATTTATGGGACAAATTTATATATTTGCACCTGTTAGAACCATAACAATAGTCCTAATTGTACAGCTTCTTCTACCCTCCCAACTGGGCAAACCTGCCCATTATGCTCTCTCCAAGGTGAAAATCTGCAGAAAAGCAAATTCTGAGTGCTATGATTTTGACCCTTCTGCTATGATTTTTGATGGCTTCAATATAATTTCGAAAGCTGAGAGGGTGAGAGGTATGGTATTGCTTATGTGGAATGTTATCACAATCGTTTTATGTACAATGGCTATGCAACATGATAATGAGGGAATATATTTATTTTCTTTTGTTTACTGGGAAAGCCCATCTGGGAACTGAAATGCCTATTTTCAGTGGAGGTCTGGGGAGAAAAGCTTTATAACAAGGATAAAAAACATTTTTGGCAATTCAAAATAAAAATAGTCAACAAACATTATTTACAAGGCATATCAGATTAGGGAAATATATGTTTTCAAGCTATTGTGAGTAGAATCAAAAATACTACATTCATACTGTTGTATAGTATCCAAAATGGACATAGTTAGCCAATTCCGGAATTAATTCCAGAATTACAGTGTGAAGTTCATTAGCAATTTATAGCCTTAATCCTTTGTGCTAAACAACCAAGCAGATCAACATTAGTCTGATCTAGGAAGTGGACCCAACAAATGAGAAAATCCTGTCTCCATGTCAGAGCTTTGTTCTGGGCCTCTTTAAACATGAAGCTCCATTATTTTGTGTTCTAAGTAAGGACAGTTTAATTGCATCAGCTTGCTAGCTATAGCAGGGAAGTGCTGCGAGTATAGTAGTTTGTACTTATTTATTATTTGCTATATGTTTATTTGTATTTGAGTTGTATATACATGAACACATTAAAATGGTGACCATTGTGCTAATTATTCCTCTGTACAGTAGTATATGAAGTCACAGAGTCAGACAATGATGCAAAATGACATACTTTACCTAGAGAGGTTTGTAGTGTTTTGGTGTTACTAGTGAGCGCACCTTAGAGGAGAGAAAGGAAACATTTCAGTTGAAGTATGAGTCCATGTTCAGCAATGTCTGTTCATATTTGTAAAAATAGTAGGATAGTCACTTTAAAGCACGTTTTTAATTCTGAGAAATTATATTTATGATATAATTTACTTCAGTGAGGTGAGACAGGATGTAGTCTGACCAAATGTCTAGGTAGCAGAATAATAGAACTTCTTCTTCTGTTTTGCTTTGCATGTCAGCCTGCCATAAAGAACAGTATTTTTACAATGATGAAGATAAAATAACATTGTCCTTTGTTTTTCAGGTACAGTTAGTGAGTAGAATTTTTGAGAATTAGTTCAGCATATCATTAAAGTGTATATCAGCAGACCTGGATCAAGATCAAATAGGGAGCTATAGGCAGGGTAATGGACTTGGACCTCACAGCCATACCAATGCCCCATTACTTGGCTGTCTCTCCTCACTTACTATAGAACACTGATAAAACCTGTTAGTGCATATACTGTTTTCTTCTCTTCCTTTGCAATAATCAAAGAGATATGGATGTAATTTAAATGTTTTATTTAAAAATTGCAAAAACATTGACCAACATTTGCTTACCAAAACAAAAAACTATCGAATTGAAATCAGACTTAACATAAGCAACAGTAAACTTTTCTTCCATTGAAACTCACATTTATTCAAAGTGCATCTAGCAACCCATTAAACAACAAGAGATGCACTGGAATTCATAATCAAATGGGATATAATGAAGCACTAATTAGATACTATGTGAAGGCTGTGTAACATATTTTCTAGCAGCCTTGGACAGCCCACTGGATACAGCTATCCCTTTTCTGGAGCAGCCAGGATCAGTTCCTCATTAACCAATTTGTCAGAGTCACACAATAGACAAACAAAGGCTGAGAGTATTGAACCCTGCAATACAGGAAAGAGTTCATTAACAGCTTATAACCTTACTCATTTACATTATGTCAGACAAACCCTATTGTAGTCCAACATAATGCATTCCACACCCACATGCCTGCAAAAAAACAAGTTAAATTAAGAATATATTCATAGTTAAAATATTAACATTGCAAATTGTAGACTCTATGACTGTCAACAATTAACAAAACAAAGAAACTAAGGATCACACACAAAGAACATAGCTTATATGATGACACACATACACACATGTACACACACATGCACACACATGCACACACATGCATACACAGATTTCATCATCAATTACAGTTTTTTACATGGCTGTATACACCTCAGGTGTTTGCAATCAAATGTATAAACAAATATATAATGGCTTAGAAATGTATTTCGGTTTGCTGCTGTGAGAACAGTGCAGTGCAACCTATTGTAATTCTCATGCTGTCCATCCCTCAGCTCAAGAATCAGAGACAAAAACTCAAAATTAAGAACAGATTGTAAATATTGTGCTTACATACTTAACTAGTATAACAAATTCCGTGTTATTAAACAGTTCCTGAAGGATACAAAGTCTCAAATTCACATTTTCTATTTATTAGTAATTGTATTACATAATACTTTAGAAGAAAATCAAACATTTTCCAAAAAGCATACTACAAATAAGCAAAAAAACAGGGATATTTAAGAGCTATGCTCTCTACATCTGTGCCCCTGTTCATGTGTGGACCTACACACACACACACACACACACACACACACACACACACACACACACACACACACACCTCACCATCAGTTACAACCACTTGCATGAATTTACATGTCAGATATCTGCTTGAGATTTAGTTACTGAATGAAGAAATACATAAATAATGACCCAGAAATGTCTCTCAGCTTGCTGCTGTCAGAAGCATACAGTGTAACTCATTGCAATTGTTATCTGTCTTCTCAAGTTAGTAGCTGAAGAATTACAAACAAAGACCCAAAACTGGGAACATATTTTAAATGGTTTACCTTCATAATGTTGAAAGCACATCCTCGAATGTGCACATGGTTGAACTGTTTCTATGAATTTTGTACCACTGACATGTCAGAAAGCCAAACAAAACAGCGAATGTTGACATTTCCAACCGCTCCATACCTGAAAAAAGTGCTACCATGGGTCAAAACGGGGTGAGATTTTGCGATTAGGAATATCGGTGTTTGCGGTTTTGAGAAGTCACAGTTTAGAGTTTGTGGAAGTTGTTTTGATGAAATGCATGTCAACATTATGAAGGTAAACCATTTTAAACATATCTTATATAACTAGAAAGTTATTAGAATTACACACTTTACATTAGCAAGCATTTTTCTGAAGGATATGAAGTCTGAAACTCACATGCCTGTCATTATTTATGGACTGCTATCCACAACAATTTGCTAGATAGCCACAACTTTTGAAAGGAACAAAACAAACTACCTATTTTTTTTCTCAAGAGTGGTGGAGAAAGCAAAATATACTGGGGAGGCAAGCTTGCTTAAGACAGTGAAACCTGGTGAACTTGTACAGTCAGTACCTGAACTACCAGAAAATCCCTCTCCTTGAAGTCTCTGGAAACTGTCCGGACTCTGGAATTACCCACCAGCTCCTTGAGAAGCCAGCTTGCTTAAGACAGTGAAACCTGGTGAACTTGTACAGTCAGTACCTGAACTACCAGAAAATCCCTCTCCTTGAAGTCTCTGGAAACTGTCCGGACTCTGGAATTACCCACCAGCTCCTTGAGAAGCCAGCTTGCTTAAGACAGTGAAACCTGGTGAACTTGTACAGTCAGTACCTGAACTACCAGAAAATCCCTCTCCTTGAAGTCTCTGGAAACTGTCCGGACTCTGGAATTACCCACCAGCTCCTTGAGAAGCCAGCTTGCTTAAGACAGTGAAACCTGGTGAACTTGTACAGTCAGTACCTGAACTACCAGAAAATCCCTCTCCTTGAAGTCTCTGGAAACTGTCCGGACTCTGGAATTACCCACCAGCTCCTTGAGAAGCCAGCTTGCTTAAGACAGTGAAACCTGGTGAACTTGTACAGTCAGTACCTGAACTACCAGAAAATCCCTTTCCTTGAAGTCTCTGGAAACTGTCCGGACTCTGGAATTAACCACCAGCTCCTTGAGAAGCCAGCTTGCTTAAGACAGTGAAACCTGGTGAACTTGTACAGTCAGTACCTGAACTACCAGAAAATCCCTTTCCTTGAAGTCTCTGGAAACTGTCCGGACTCTGGAATTACCCACCAGCTCCTCGAGAAGCCAGCTTGCTTAAGACAGTGAAACCTGGTGAACTTGTACAATCAGTACCTGAACTACCAGAAAATCCCTCTCCTTGAAGTCTCTGGAAACTGTCCGGACTCTGGAATTACCCACCAGCTCCTTGAGAAGCCAGCTTGCTTAAGACAGTGAAAGTATGTGCTAATCTACATACCTGACCTTTGTAGCGATATCTCAGATTTAAGAACGCTGCTACCTTAGGCAAGTTTCCCCACTCAGGTTAGCCAGCAGCCTACAACCCCCTCCAACTATATTTTTTCCTGTACAATTGGCCTTCGCACATAGACTACCTATTCTCTCTTCTTGTATTATTGTACCCAACCCCCTCTCTCCTACAGCCTGCCCCCTTGTAAGTGGGTCCTGTTGCAATTAACTCACTGTCCACTAGGAGGCGTCTTTCTTTACTGTTCAGTATCATAGACCCTGCATTTATCTCTCTACCAGACCCCCTAGCCCTACTTTAATGCTTTGTTTTTTGCTTCTTCTCTCCCTAGAACCTGTTCTGCACTTCCCTACACTTATCCCAGTATATACTTCTCACTACACCCAAACTGTCTTACAAGTCTAAGCACCTTGTAGTAACCTAACTCCTTTCTCCTGACTATACGTATGATACACTAGCCTGCTGACCTTCTTTAGCTTTCTCACACTACTAAACTTAATAAACTTACCTGCTTCTTTCTCCCATACTACTGATTGTCTTCCTTGGGTGTCCACGCTCTTGTCTCTGCCCGCTCTGTTTGCTCTTCAGGCTCACTCCACTCCCCTACCCTACCCCCAAATTCCACCCACCCCCAGTGCTCCTACATTTATTATGCTACTGGCCACACCCCTTCCTTCCTTACCCAATCATATAAGAACCTACCACTGTCCACTGAACATACTACCACTAAGTAACTTACCAACCTCCACCCCCATTCATTTAAAGTGACATCACCTCCCCCCCTTACTAGCGCTAACTACCTATCTCCTCCTCACTCACCTCCCAACCATTACTATGTCCATAACAGTCACTCACTCACAACTAAAACTATTTATCTACCTAACACTATCTTCCTTTCTCATTACTACCTACCTTATAACCTACCTTGAATACCCACTTCAGTCTACTATCCCTTTTCCCTCTAAACATACCTCTACACCTAAATCAACTTTCTCCCAAACCTTCATAAATCTCAGTCCCCAACCCAACTACATACTAACCAATTACCATAAATTAGCCTTCATCAAATTAAGCAAACTAAAATCTAAAAAACTAACCAATATCTTTGACAAATTTCCACACCCAAAAGATTTTAAACTCCTCCACTTACTATTAGATGGAGACATTAATCCAAACCCTGGCCCACACCACTCCAACACCACCAACTACATTAAGCAAGACAAATGTACATTTCTATGATCAACCACTCTCACCAACTCTCTCTCTATTGCTCACCTGAATATTCGTAGTATTTGTAACAAAACTACTCAAGTCCATGCCCTTCTAGAAAACCATCAATTTGACATTCTATGCTTAACTGAAACATGGCTAAAGCCTTCCATCAAAGACAATGAAATTACCCCACCTGGGTATAACATCCTTAGACTTGATCGCACAGCAAAAAAGGGAGGAGGGGTAGCAATTCTCTATAAGGCTCAATTCTGAATCTTTACTATAGATTATACTCTTTGCCTTGATAAACAGGCAGAAGTTATCTGCTCCAAACTTCACATCAACAGTAGTAAAGCCATAAATATAATATGTGTTTATCTTCCCCCAGGAAATAACATCAACTCACTTGAATGCATCCTCAGTTCACTCTCTACCCATCTCCCACAAGAAACACTAGTCCTAGGCGATTTTAACATTGATTGGTATTCATGCAATAGTACAAACCCCAGCTCCCATATAAACCTACATGCCTTTACCCAACTAATAAATAGTCCTACCAGAACCAATAAAACCAACAACGATGAAACCACCTTAGACTGGATTCTTACTAATACTCCTCAACTAATCTACACAGTAGGTATCCTTCCAGAAGACCTAAGCGACCATTCACTTACTTATGTCATCCGACATAAAACTAGCCTCAACTTACCTACCACATACAGAACACTTCACTCAAAAAAGCATTTCAACTCCAATCACTTTCTAGCTGAACTATTTCAAAATAACTGGTCCCCTCTAAAATATCTCACACTTAATGAAGCAGTAGCATACTTCAACTCTACTTTCCTATCTATCCTAGATAACCATGCCCCAAGTCAAACTATTAGAACCAAGGCTAAACCTGCTCCCTGGCTAATCTACAACACTAGGCAGAAAATCAATCAAAGAAATAAATCTTGGGCGAAATGGCATTTCATCAAGAACCCGACTGACCACCAAAACTTCAGACAACTTAGAAACAGTACAAAAAAAGCCATCCTGACAGATAAAAAAAACTACTACTTCCAATTTCAACAAACCTCCAAAAAGGAACCTAAAATGTTCTGGGCCAGTATGAACAATCTCCTATCCCCAGGCCAACCTATCACACCCAACCCTCAAGACTCTAACCCAGACAACCCCACACAAATAGCTAATGACTTCAATTCATTCTTCACTAATAATATCCAAACCCTTGCTGGTCACCTAACTCCTGACACCTCTAAGCTACTCTTATCTGCTATAAATGTATCTCCATCCTTTCATTTTCAACCTGTATCAAACTCCTTCATCTTATCACTGCTCAAAAAACTAAGACCTACCACCCCCTCTGCAGACAAACTTCCTGCTGAGTTCTTACAAATAGGAGCCAATGCTATTTCCTATCCCATTTCTATACTGATAGATAGATCCATAAATGAAGGAATTTTCCCCTCTATCTGGAAGATATCTCACATCATCCCTCTACACAAAGGAAGTAAATCTAATGACCTTTCTAACTTTCGTCCTATAGCTCTTCTATCACCTATAGCTAAAATCATGGAAAAATGTATCCACAAGCAGCTTCTGAACCACCTTCTACATCATAACCTACTTGCCAACTGTCAGCATGGCTTCAGACCCTTCCACAGCACTACCACTGCACTACTCTCCTTCACCAACACAATCAACTATAACTGCAACAATAACTACCTATCATCTGCAGTCTTCATTGACTTATCTAAAGCATTTGACATGGTTAATCATAAACTTCTTCTGCACTTACTAAAATCTCTCTCACTTGATCCTCCATCCATAACCTGGTTCACATCTTACCTAGAAAACCGCCAGCAAGCAGTTCTCTGGAAAAATACATTATCTAATCTCCTTCCTATATCTTTGGGTGTACCTCAAGGCTCCATCTTAGGCCCCCTTCTATTTTCTATCTTCATCAATGACCTACAATCTGCTATCCCAAAATCTACCTGCATACAATATGCAGATGATTCTACCATAGTCTGTTCTGCCAACTCACTAAATGAACTTCAGTCACTCACCCAAAAAGCTTTTACCACTGTTGAACAATGGTTATGCGACCGTTGCCTACTCTTAACGCCAAGAAAACCAAACTGCTACTGTTCTCACCTTCACGCAAAACTGCCCCACTCAATTTAACTCTTACTTCCACTGACAACACACTTATTTCTCCAGACTCGACAGCTAAACTATTATGAATAACTATTAACAATAATCTCAGCTTTGACCCCCATATCAACAACACTATCAAATCTGTTAATAAAAAAATCGGATCCCTTTACAGAATAAAACCCTTCCTGACACCTGAAGCTAGGACCACCTTAGCCAGATCTCACCTTATCTCTACTCTCCTATAAGCTTCCCCCATCTTCACTAATCTCTCCAAAAACAACCTCAAGAAACTTGCAACATCTTACCATAACATTGCTAGATTTGCCACAGGATCCCCATTTAGAACTCATCATTGTCTGAACTTAAAACATCTAGGTTGGCTTGAATTTCCCAACCTACTCAGTCTTCATCAATTATTAATAGCACACAAGATCTTATACCAACCAACTAAAATTCCTATACTCTCTAACCTCATTTCACCATATAACAACCTGAAACATCTACGCTCTTCCAACAAACTACTGATTAATATAACCAAACCCTCTAACTCTGCAGGTGACTGTCTCTTTTCCAACTCCGTTGGAAAAATGTGGAACAATCTACCCTCTGATATCACATCTCTATCATCCCTCCCTCTTTTTAAAAGACATTTGAAAGTTCATCTCAACAAACACTGGCTTTGCTCCTGCACCTACCCAGCTTAATCCTTCCACTTCCTCTCTATCCATTACTACCTCCTTAATCCTTACCATCTCTACTACCTTAACCTTGTAAAGTCTACCTCATATATCAACTTTATAGAAATATGTTATCCCTCACATACTGTAGAACTAAAAAAAAAAAAAATGTTAACATATTCTGTTCATTATATTTGTTGAGCTGTGCTCTAACCTTATTTTATTACTATGCATATTCACTAGCTCTTTTTCTATATGTTTCTGTTGTTGTATTGTATTGCCTGACTATGTTTAAACTTTTATAATCATTGGAGCTTTTCTCCCCGGGCCTCTACTGAAAATGGACATACATCCAGCTAGACTAGCCCGGTCAACAAATGTTAAATAAAAAATAAATAAATACATTTTACATTTTTTTTTATTGATTTGTTAACTGTATAAACTGACTGGACAAAGTGCCCCTTCTCAGGAGTGATCTGAGTGCATTGTCTGGTTATGTGACATGTTCAAAGTTACACAGTTATCAAATAGAGGAGACATTAAACAAAATCTTTACATTTGACTGACTACAGGGAGCAGTTCATTTAGAGCTCAGAGCCTTAAGAGCCAAAAAACTCTAATTCACTTAAAGGTTAGCATGACAACAGGTGTTGCATGGGCATGCATTTTCTGAATAAGAACTATAGAACTCTAATGACTGGTATTATTGACTGATTAGAATCCTCATATGGCAAATGTGCTGATGACTCAGTCTAAATATAAGGAAAAGCAGAAAGAAATACAAATTTAATTTCTAAGCTGTATATTTTTCTAACTCCCTCAGTAACCCAAAGACACCAATAAATATAAGACAAGACTTCCTCTCCAAACAGCCTATAATCGTATTCTGTTGCACTCGCATTTGGCATAAGAGCAGTCTCTCCCTCTCTCCACAGAGCTTTATTGTAGCTGTAACATGGTTAAACACCATTTTGCCAGCAATAAAATAAGAGTTTTTTTTTCCCTGACACAGACTGGCTCTGTGTTAAGATTCCTGCACAGCATCTGCATCTCCACTTGGTGGTTGCACTGTAAAGTCTCAGCCATCCAATAACATGTAGATACAGCCAGGACCTTTGGTACACATTTACACATTTTCAAATCTATATATACTCCAAAGCAGGGAAATAGTGGAACTAAGTGGTAAGTAAAAAAAAAAAGGAAAACCAATAAAAAACAGAAAAACTAATAACCTTAATAAATACTTTCAGAAGTCTGTATTACAAAAGTGCTTATTAAGGTTATTAGTTTTGCTCTGGTTTTAGTATTTAAGAAGTGTGTCGTCAGCAGCCATGTAATGCATTATAACTTTTTGAGCAAGAAAAGGCAAAAAAAAAAAATTCAGTCCAATGTCTAGAAAGACAAACCCAGCCAGCACAGACTCAGAACACCATACAAAACAAGTTTACCAGCTGTATAAAAACCCTGAAACATCAGGAGTGGAAAAATACAAGTGGGTCAACATTACAAAAAGAAAAAAAGTAAAGGAATAATTTATCATGGCCCAGCCAATATACTTGCAAATTAATTTTCTACAGCTTCTTGTAACCAATGTAATAGATGAGAAGATATGGTTCTATCCCGCTATGCACACTGCTCTGTCTTCACTTCAAGCCCTGCTTCAAGGATCATGTGTGTTTGGCTTCTGTCAATAACAGGGATGATGGGTGCCAGTCAAGGTGGGGGGGGGGCAAAGTTGGGGAACAAGGAGAAAATAAAACAATTGTGAAACAGCAGACAAAGAGAACAATACCTCTACAGAAATAAAAGGCTGTGGATTTTTTAGTAGAGCCGAATAAAAAGTAAAAGAATGTAATTTCCTTGTTGCCATTTAAGTGTGAACTCCCATGAGCAGCAGTGGGTCAGACAGATATATATGGGAAAGAAGTAACTTGGCGATTGTAAATTCATTGGCGTAGTTTATGGGATGGAGTGAAGTACACTGGGGAGATATTGCAAACAGTTACTGATTCACAATCATGAAATTTATCGCCCATAAGTATGCATGAATAATGCATACAGAAAACTTTAGTCATGATGGCATGAATGATGGGGGTGGTGCATTGATGGGGCCCCTTACTTAGCATTGGGCTGCCCAAGGAACCTTGTGCTAGATTTAGCTTTGCATATGTGGACTTGATGGAATAATTTGTTGACTGCGGAAATATAAAGATGTAGAACATAACAGAAAATCTTATTATTCCCTGAGATTATTAGTGAAGAGAGAGAAAATAAGGCAGCCCTAAATATAAGATATAATTTATTCTGGTTGTCACAGTGCCTGTTGAGGGTATGGAGATCTGCATTTTACAGGGAAGGTTTGATTCAGAAGTATTTTATAGAGGTTATTCAGAAGTATTTTATAGAGGAACCCATATTGTTTTGTGGCCTATGGCAAAGTATTATGTACTACTTGGAACTCAGCAATTTTGCTCAGACCACATTATGGAAACTGAAGGAGCAGATTCTGGAAAACAGATTGACAAAACAAAACAAAACAAAACAAAGTCCTGCACTTATAGAGTTGTTCCCTTAAACATTTTTGTTCTTACTCAGGAGAATAATTTCAGGCCAAATCTTAAGGATGTATATAAAATGATAAATATTGCATAGATGAGTCTTGACAATATCTCTGGTGGGTAAACAAAGCACAATTTACCCACACCCCTAATAACACTGTTCGGTCTCAGTTTCCATATAGGTTTTGTACCAAGTGAAAGTAGAACAGTTACAGTCATTTCCCCTGCATATAGGAGAACCTACCACAGAACCAGGCAGTTAAAAACCCATAAGTCTGACCAGTCTCATATGCAAAGCCATGGAAAGACCTATCATGGAACTAATCAGTCAGGACATAGGGAACCTCCAAATTCTGGACCCATCTCAATTTGGATTCGTCAAGGACAGGTCACCAAAGCAAGGGATGAAGGCAAAACAGTACAGACAGCATACCCTGACCTGACCAAAGCTTTTGACACAATTCTCAACTCAGGCATAGTAGAAAAGCTAAATAAAATGTAAATAAACCCCATATGTCACCTGCTGGATTGCCAACTGGCTCACAGATAGGATGCAGATAATTAAAATAGCGGATGTTACCTCCACAAAGAGACCAGTCACCAGTGGAGCCCCCCAGGGTTCTGTGTTAAACTTCTCCTGTTTGGCATCTACTTCTCTGATGTAAAAGCCAATACCAAAGGGCTTTGGTTGACTAAGTTTGCAGATGACTGGAAGATAGGAGCAGGCACTGAATCCCCTAATGGCATAGCCATCCACCAGGAAACTTTGTATCAAATAAATAACTGGTGCCAAAATCATGGACTGAAACCAAATGGCAAACAAATGCATTATTGTATCCTTTGGGAAGTCATCTACCCCAGGGAACTACCAAATTGGCAACAAACACATAAGAGTTGCCCCAGTTGTTTAGGATTTGGGAAGTTATGTGGAAAGTGACCTAACTTTTGACCAACATGTGTCTATTGTAAGAAAATCCTTCTATATTGCACAGCTTATAAACAAAGGGACTGTGTCTAAATCTAGGGATGCCATTGTCCACCTTTACGTAGCCCTCGTTAGGACAGTCATTAAATATAATGCCCCATTTGGCATATATCTGTGCAGACACATACAACAACTGGGACGCCCACAGAGATACCTTACTGAAAGGATACAAGGCCTAAATGACATGTCCTACCTGGACTAACTCAAAGCCCTGTCACTATACTTGGTTTCCTGTAGACTCCTAAGAGGTGACTTAAGTCTGGCATACAAGACATTCTCCAACCCATTGCTGATGGCCTTACTGCACATCAGCAAGTCAAATGCCATCAGAAATACTTGGTCTAGGGATTTAAACCTCTTCCGCAACATCAACAGAATGGTTTTGAGGGACAGGACAGGATACTGCTGCTGTGGAACAGACTCCCCATCAGTATAAAACAAAGTTCATCCTTGCCCATATTCAAGTACAACTTAGATCTATGGATGAGAAACAAAAACATTTACTCAGGGACTGGCCCCTGTACTACTTACAGACAGAGACAGCTCCTAAATGCTTTATCCCATGCATGTAGTTGTTGTTGTTGTTGTGTCTTTTGGCTTTTCCCGGTTAGGGGTCGCCACAGCGGAACTCCGGCAGTAGATTTTTACATGCCGAGCTGCCGGCCCTGATGCACAACCTTCAATGAAGGTACGCCCATTCACGCATGTCTCCACACAGAAGATGCTCTAGCTGAGAATCGAATAGGACAACATCTTACTGTGAGGCGACAACGTTACCGCAGCACCACCAGTGCAGTGCTTTATCCCATGCATAATCCCCTCAAATTATCTGTTATAATCTCAGTTATTCTCATTAGGGATAATATACAATTATCAATCATGGGATGGAAAAGGTCAATCTATAAACAAATGGGATATGTTATTTCGTGCACAAAAAGGGAAACTGGCTAGTCTTTAAATGGCCCACAAGGGCAGCTAGCCTAGTACTTACCTATGAATCTATTAACCTATAATGGTTATGGTCTTCACCTCATACACAAAGTACAGGGTTTGATTCTGATCTCAGGTTATTGGGGCTAGGCTTGTAGTAGTCTTCAGACTCATTGCCCAGTATTTATATAGAAAATAATAAGATATTTTGGTGAGGATGGTTTGGCATAATGGTTTATGTTATTTACTATTAAAGATACAAGGTACAGGATTTGATTCTAATCTCTGATTATTGGTTAGGCTTCTAACAGACTGCAGACTGATAGCCTAGTACTTGCCTATGAACTATTATATAGCCTTACTTTAAGTTTTCCTTTCACTCGTCCACAAAGCTACACAAAGATGCAGGACTTCACCACAAGCTCCCTTGTACAGGGTGTGCATAGGCTTTCTTTTACTTAGCCTGTTTTATTGTAGCCTGCTTTCTTTTACGCCAGTGGTGATCTTAGTGACCACTTCAGTCCCACAGTGATACGCTGGCTTTCCTTCACTTTTAATTATCTAGAATAAAAGAAAGTAAAAAAAACACTTACATGTTGACACTGTCACTATACTCATTGTCCCTTTCACAGACCCTGCCTTTAAAACAAAATGTTTTTTGATTTATGACACATTGCATCCGTCAGCCTTAAAAAAGGTCTGTTTTAAAAATGTTCTTTAAAGAATGCATTAACTGTGGTGCTTCCATGTTTAAGAGAACCAAGCAGGTTTAATGTCAATACTTATTTGTTTTATTTATTTATTAATTACTTAGAAAAGTGAATTGCTCCTTCCTGGAACATTTTCAGTTATGATTCAGTATTGCAAGTATAAACACAATGTACGATGTGTGTAAATTATATATCTATCTATATATAAATTATATTATATATATAGAGAGAGGGAGATCTAGATAAATTTCTCATGTATGATTCTGCTTATATCTTGTAGATAGATGACTTTTTTTAACAACTGTACGTCTCCATAAATGGCGATTTAGTCAGACATTTTCTTTCAGTTTTAGCCATAGAAAATATTACAGCAATAACCCACGCCTGGGTGTGGGTAATACTGGATTTACCCACGGTTAACGTGGTTTGGTCATGAGGGCAAAGCCCGAGTGGCCAAACAAAGCCAACCATGGGTAAATCCAGCATTACCCACACCCAGAAGTGGGTTATTGCTATTATACAATGACATTATTTAAGAAAAAAAATAATTACTTTTCTTAAATAATGGCATTGTATAATGCCTCCTTGCTGCCCTTCCGCAGCTGTCTGGTATTCTGTGGCAGTTCTGATGTACTGCGCATGCGTATGCCTACGCAGTACATCAGAGCTGTGGGCAAAAGCAACGGAGAAAGCAAGATGGAGAAAGCAAGATCTCTGTTGCTTTTCCAAACTGTTTTGCTATGCTAAATGGGTTTAACATAGCGAGGCAGCTTTAAAATAAGCAACGGAGATCTTCGTTGCTTATTTTAAAGCTGTCTCGTTATGTTAAACCCATTTAACATAACGAGACAGGTTTAAAAAAAAACAATGGAGAAAGCAAGATCTCCGTTGCTTTTTACACACTGTCTCTCTATGTTAAAGGAGTTTAACATAGCAAGACAGCTTTAAAAAAAGCAACGGATATGTCCGTTGCTTTTTTTAAACCTGTCTCGCTATGCTAAACTCCTTTAACATAGCGAGACAGTGTTTTAAAAAAAAGACTTATACTAATGGAAAAAGTCCGGGTGACCGGACCTTTTTCCATTAGTATAAGTCGATTTACAACGTGCACGCTGACCAATCAGCGTGTATGTTTTGGAATATTAATGGAGGGTCATGGTATAATGAGGTTTTGTTTTCATAACTGAGAAATTCTATTCAATATGCAGGTGAGTATTATGGCCAGTAGATGGCACTAAAATGACATGCTGTTTGCAAAGAGCCGCAGACCAAGTTTTGTACACATCTGGCTGCTAGTTTGAATGTTGTCTGGGGTCTATCCTTCTAGACCTATGTCAGTATAAAAATGAAGAAGCCTATGCAAAGGCATGATGCTCAATGCTTCAACACGGTATGACAGCTCAAGACACAGAATAAAACTATGCAATGTTAATCAAGTAATATAGAACAAAGCAGGTCACAGCAGAACAAACAACAAAAGAAAGGTATTCTGAAGGAGAATGTCTTTTAAGTAAGACCACTAAAAAATTATATCTTTTTTCATAAACATGCAGAAATGCCTTGCAAAAGCTGTGGAAAATTGTCAGCTGCAGTGCATTCCACTGCTCCTCCCCGAAAAAAAGTTATTATATTGTACTCTGTTACTCGTAACTGTCAATCACAAGTTATTAGATAAATATGTTTTTGTGTGTAGATAATTTTAGTATGAGTTGTTCTTGAATGCAGTGAAGAATGTATTTCCAAATATCATTGTCAAACAGCATAACATATGCGTAATGGGTATTCCTTCAGCTACTCCATCTTCAACAAATTACAATAAACATTCTCAATAAATTATATAGAAAATGCAATAGGTACTTTTTCCTGATGAAAATTTTATTTAAAAATCAATGACTATATTGTTCTACATCCCCAGCAGTACATTCAGCAGTGACATTTAATTCCAAATCCTTTCAAAATGCAAATGTCCTTTAGTTACCCTCAGTTTATTCATACTTTACCACAGTAACTTGATTTATGAGCATTTGAAAATACACGTTTAATTATATAGCCTGATTCACATTTTAATGTATGTTTCTTTATGTTTTCTGAAAATGTAGTTAAGTCACTTAAACATGTGTGAAATTACTGTCTTCAACTTCTTTAAGTGAATATAGTTAACCTGGCAGTCTGTTAGTTAGCAAAGAGCATTAATGCTGTGAGTTATTAATGAGTGGCCCCTTGTGGTCCAGTGTTTTATTCTCTCAGCCTCCATTAGACTATTGTGTGACTCTGAGCAAGTCACTTAACCAGACAGCGGTCAGGTGCAACTGGAAAATTGAACTAGTCTACTTGACCGTCTCCTGGACCACATGCTTAGCAACTTTATATGAACCATTTAAGCAGCTAAGTCATACAAAATTTTATATAGTCAAATTAAAAATCCTTTTATGATGAATTCCATATAGTTGGGAATCTCTCGGCCAACAGTCTGTGGCCACTGACTCATTAACATGAATGTGGACATTTTCATCTATTTTCTTCCTTGTTGTTTAGTTTTCTCTGACACTGATTTTTTTCTGACGGCATGTCTTAACACAAGCTTCATTATGACCAAGAACTCTATCTAAACCATAGCCAATAATGCTGAAACCAAGGTTAGAATAAGTTCATAGGTTCATAGGTGTTTACTAGGCTAGTGACCACAAGGGCCTTTTTAAGCTTAGCCATGCATCCCTAATCTCTGACAAGTTCTGATAACCTTGATAAGTGTAAGTAGGGGCTTGGGATATGAAACATTTACAAACAGGGGTCTGCGAGATGAACCATTTACAGGTTGCCTGTGTCCATTAGAAACATAGGTGCCAAAGGAGGCATGAAGTAACATAAAAACTAAAGTACTCGGACTCTCCTTACCACACACTGTAACATTTTGTTAAATTGCTACTGTCCCCTGGCAGTGTTGTTTTGAATATGTAAGCAGTTGAAATTTTAGATAAAATGTTAGTGATAAACTGTACAACATTGCAGAGTTTGTATGGAGACTAAGGAGAAATGTGAACACTGTAGAAAGATTGTAGGTACATTTTTTCAGTGGCCCTGCATAAGAATGAAAAAGATTTGCTGTAGAATAGGTGTTGTTCTATGACAGCTATAATTTAGCAGATGTGCTAAATTCAAAATCTCATAGATGATGCAAGCAAGTGAAATGAGGAATTATGTGTGATTTGTTAAAGCTACTGTGACCACGATTCTTGCACGGTGATCAGGAATAGGGTACTCAGTATTTTGGAGTAAAACCAGTTGTGATACCTTAACCTCATAGAACTTCTACATACATGAGAGGGCAGGGTACTGTATGTCTTAGGCAGTGGAATGGGACATTCAGAAAAGTAAGGACTGGCTGGGAGATACTAATTAGAGAGGAATCCATTGGACTGGTATGTGTGGACAAAAGCAGAACTGACCTAAGAGTGTGAGTATGTGTTCACTTTAGTAGTCTAGAACTGTAAGCCTCTGATGGCCCTGTTGGGAATGCAGAGACATGTATCCTAAGAGCCACTCAGCTAATAATGGACAGAGCTACAGAGTTAACCAAGAAGAATAGCTTTTTTGGGGGAAGATACATATAAATACTAATGCTAATGCAATGAATGGCAATTCCTTGCCATAGGTTTTTTGTCATTTTCTGCAACGAAACATATCTGCTTCTTTATGGAGCATTTCAACAGGTATGAAACAGTTGTTCATTGTCTTTTCCTCTGGTGCTCTTCATTGGTTTAGTTTCCCTGCCCTTTGATTATGGCTCCCTCCATCTTCTTGAAGTTGTTAGATAATGGATTTTAAGTAGTGTATGGCCATACAGAACACATTATATAACTACATCAGTATGATATTGAACCTGGATGCATATAAACGAGTATCACTAAAATAATTGTATGGCCAGCAAAAATTGCATGAATAACATCAAACTGCTTAGTGGTTACTCGGTAATTTTACTAGGGAATGGGCTTCAGGCATGACTGCAAATGTTACTGTATACAATCTTACTGACTTTAACTACAGTACTTGGAAATGAACAACTCTTCTGCTAAAATTATTAGCTTTTAAGTATGCTTTACAAAATAATCAGCATTTTGTTCATCTAGATTTGCTGTTTCCTAGGCCTTGCCTGGATTCCTGTAAATAGGAACACCACAGATATAACCTGAACTGTTAACATGTACAAGATTCCAAAGGCTTAGGGAATTAAGTGCATGGAAAAATGTGGAAAAGCACAAAGTCACCAATAATCCAAAGAAATGTGCACCAAACCAGCAACAGGCGACTCAAATTCCATTTTAAAAATTTATTACACCAACATACACCATAAACGGACGAACGAGGACAAAAAATGTTAAAAGCATAAACGCATTCACTATCGTACCATGCATTTTCGTCTTATTCCATAGACTTCATCAGATGACCAGTGAATAATCAAGATACCAATATATATATTAAACTAATTAACTAAAACACCAATAAAATACTTAGTTTTCTATTTGAAACCACCAATAGTACCTCAAACATAGTAATAGTGTGTTACCGCTTTCATTTTCTGATTCCCTTTAAAATGGTTAAAATATTCATTTAATCTTAAAACCAGATAAATACATAAATAGATTTGTTTTTAAAAGAACAAATCATAGTGTCTCATTTAGAATCAATTATCAAAATATTCTTTAAAAATATAAATATATTTAAATATAAATATGCTTAAATACAAACCTTTTTCTAGCGGTAATATATATTATATAAATAAAGGATTTGGTGCCCTCTAGTGGTTCTTTTTATAAATACATCAGTTTTTAACTTGGAGTTTGCCAGATGTTAATTTTAATAAAGGAAGTATAGATACATAATCATTTAGACCAGGAGGTCTACTTGCTTCCAAGGTCACCTGCCACCATAACTCTCTGAATTCATTTTTTTCTTCCCACAGGCCACCTCTAATATTATTTTTAATTTGCTCTAAAACCATAAATAAAAATTTAGATTTTTCCACATACTTTTGAATGCTTGTATAGGGCATTAGTGTCTTCCCCACAGTTATATCATAGGTATGCTCGTAAATTCTCCTTTTTAACATTCTTTCAGTTTTTCCCACGTAAAATGATTTACAGAATTCACAAACAGCCAAATACACAACACCCCTTGATTCACAATTAAAGTGTTCTGAATTATATATCCACCTATCCCTACTTCCCAGAAAATATTTATCTATGTTTATAATATAGGTACATTGTGTACAATGTCCACATTTGTATGTGCCTACTTTCTTTCTATTGGGGTTCACTTTATTTTTATTTTATAATATAGTTCTAATACTCTCGGAGTTCTTATATATTATTTTGTGTGGAATTTTAGACACCTTCTCCAAATCAGTTAAAGCGGCAAATCTTTCCCATTCTTTTAAGAATGTGTTTTTAATATTATTATTTAAAACATTGTACTCTAAAACAAGTACCTGTTGGTAGTCATCTCCATTATTCCTTTTGTTAGTATTAACCTCCTCATTTTGTTCTATACATTTCTGTATGGGCTTAAATCTAGTATCTCTTCCATTTTTTACTTCTTCTCTAATATTTTTTATCAAATTCAAGGGGTAGCCTCTTTCCAAAAACATTCTTTCTAATAGTTCACATTCTACTATAAAATCATTTTCCAAACTAGTCATCCGGCTCCCCCTTACAAATTGTTCTTTGACAATATTCTTCTTACAATGTAATGGATGTGCGCTATTATAATATAGGAAGGAATTACAATAAGTAGGCTTCCTAAATATTTTAGTTGCAAATTTATTCTCCATTTTATATACTTCTATGTCCAGGTATTGCAAACAGGAGTCAGATATAGTGTATGTAAATTTTAAAAATTGAGTTGTATTATCCATATAGGACATAAATTCAATAAATCTCTCCTTCCCTGCTATCCAGAAAATGACTATATCATCCAGAAACCTACAATATAGTTACCAACAACCTTTAAATTCAGACTCTAGAATATATTTCTCTTTCCATTTAGCCAGCACTAGGTTGGTGTAGGTTGGAGCACAGGCTGCCCCCATAGCAACACCCTGGATTTGTTGATAAAATTCTCCATTGAAGTATAAAAAAATATTCTTCAATATTATATCCATTAGCCACACATTAATCAACTTTTCATTCTGCGTTAAGTGTTGATCTTCATAAACAATTTCTTCGAACATTTCCATACCTTCCTTGTAGGGTATGGAGGAAAATAAATCTATATTATCTACAGTTATAAAAAGCAAGTTATCCTGATATAAGTCATCAGTAATTTCCTTAAGGAAGTCCCACGAATCTCTTAAGATGGATTCCCTTGCTAACCATAGATTTTTCAATTTTGTATCAACATATTTAGCAAGGGGATATGTTTTACTACCATCAGCAGATACAACTGGCCTTAATGGGGGATCAGTTTGCCTTTTGTGTATCATGGGTATACCAAATATTGTAGGTATTTTAGGTTTATCTACTTTTAAATATCTGAAGGTGTTATAATCTATTAATTCTTCTTGTAACATATCTGTTAAACCTATATCTATTTTATTATAAGCTATATTAACTTCATTTTTAGAAGCACTAGAATACCTACTTTCATCCCACAGTATCATATTTATCTTGCTCTCATAACTGATATTATCCATAATCACCACCCCTCCTCCTTTATCTGGTTTCATTACCCTAATATCAGGATTTCTTTTTATTTCATACAGCAATTCTTTCTCTTTATTACTCAGATTAACTTTAAACCTAATATTCTTTTGTTTTTTTCTAATTTCATTTTCCATATTTTTTTCCAAATTTTTTAATTGAGGATGTAGGGATGGGTTGTAGGTAGTTTGACGCCTTAAATCTGTATTTTTATTACTCACTTTCTCAATACGTCCCATAATACTAAAGTTAACTTTTCTCAAAAACAATTTTATATCTAATAAAGTTTGAGTAATATCACCTTTTTTGTATGGGATGAATTTAAGCCCCTTAGAGAACAACAGAAAGTGCTCTTTTTCTATGACTAAATTATTGAAGTTGTAGATGGAAAAATTGTTGAATGTACTTTTAATACCATTTACTCTAATCCCTCTATCATCTGCAGAATCAGGGTGGGGGTCTATTAAAAATCTCTCCCTCCCCCTTCTCCCCCCTCCACTGAAAATTTGGCTGTTGTGGGCCATGTTTATTCATCAGCCTTTCTGACCTCCGAAGGGGTGGAAACTCTTGTTCATAGTCATAATTATTTTCCCCCTGAAATTCCATATTCTCTCCCTCTTTGTTGCAAGGGGAGGTTGGCAGGTTAAGCCTACTTTCATTATTATATTTAAAATGTTTATGTGGTGGTTTCGGATAACTAGTATTGGTATCATATTCCTTTATGTCTCTTTCTAATTTCTTTGTTTTCCTAAAAACCAAATCATCACATTTATGGTCAATATCTTTTCTAACGTTAAAATATTTCTCTTTTTCTTCACGAATAGTAAACATCAAATCATTTTTAATACACTGGTCCAACTCGTCTATATCTTCCTGTAATTTCTCTTGACACCTGATGTTTTCCTTAATAATTAGCCTTAATACATCTAAGCCACAATTGTTAAATAATTCAATGAGTTCCTTGTGAAAATTGAAAGTCATTGTTACATTATTAGGGAATTTATGGACCCGAAGACCTTTTGGGACTATTTCCCTGGAAATACATTGCTTCAAATATTCATTTTCGATGTCTAAAGTTCTATATTTAAACATTAATTTAGCTAGATTATCTAGCTTAATCCAATAAGAGTCACCAGAAGCATTTTGCTTATTAATGTTATAATCCATTTTAAACTGATATTTAGTCCGTAGCCAATCCTTAGTCTCTTGGAAAGTTTTAACTGTACCTGTAGCCTTAGCCATTTCCAGCGCTGTTGTTTGACCCGATAATACGTTCGGGTCTTTGTTAGAACATTCCCCTTTATCCAGTACTTTAAAAATGTTAGGGGTAGCTGCAGCATTAAAGGTTTCCCCATGAATTTCTTCTTGGTCGCCGACGTTATTTGGAACGCCAATAAGCTCCCTTGAACACAGGTTTGCTGCTCCTCTTTGTTCTCTTAACCCTTCGGTTCTTAGCATCGGTTGTTTTGCTAGGCTACCATAGATCCCCACTAAAGATTGGCTGAGTGGAGTCAACAGGTCTATCAGTTCGGTAAGTTGTCCAATCAACTTACGCGATTGTCCCAGTTCGTCAAGCCCTTTAGGGTCAGGAAGTGTCTTTGTCCCCATACCGGTTCCATGAATCAAACCCAAAACCAGGAAAAATGTGGAAAAGCACAAAGTCACCAATAATCCAAAGAAATGTGCACCAAGCCAGCAACAGGAGACCCAAATTCCGTTTTAAAAATTTATTACACCAACATACACCATAAACGGACGAACAAGGACAAAAAATGTTAAAAGCATAAATGCATTCACTATAGTACCATGCGTTTTCGTCTTATTCCATAGACTTCATCAGATGACCAGTGAATAATCAAGATACCAATATATATTAAATTAATTAACTAAAACACCAATAAAATACTCAGTTTACTATTTGAAACCACCGATAAAACCTCAAACATAGTAAAACATGTATGTTGGTGTAATAAATGTTTAAAACGGAATTTGAGTCTCCTGTTGCTGGTTTGGTGCACATTTCTTTGAATTAAGTGCATGGGCCACATGAAGCCATCTGTTACCAAAAGACTGTCTCCAGTAAGATGAAAAAAGAACAAACAAAAAAATTTCAAGTTATTTTGAAAATTGTAAAAACAAGACCACAGTGACAGAGATGGTAAGCGCCTTCTCCAACTAATTATTCCAAGTGACCATGAACAAGGATGGGATAGAAAGGGTTTGGCTGAAGTCAAACATTCTGTGGCATTGGCGCCTTATCATATCTCTTACAGATGAAAAGGTGGTAGGCATGTAAAGTGGAATATACCTCCTCAATTCAGAAAATAAAATTCCTGCAAAGATAGAGGACCTAAAATATTACTCCACCCACTCCACACCAAACAACATGGTCAGCTGAGGCTCAGAAATGGAAGAAAAAGACTACAATGATAGGATGTAGCAAACAATAATTAGAAAGGGCGTGCAAAGTACTTCAGGCCAGACCAGTTTCAGAGCAAAAAAAAAAGTCCCATTATTTTCAAACAGCTCACTTTCCAGAAAAAAATGCATACTTTAGGTAATAAAAGCCCTAAATGTTTCAGCAGGGGGAGAAATGCTCCCAACTCATCACAAATTTTCCTCTGGGGTTTGGGCAAAAACTGCAAACGTATAAAATGGTATGAACAAACTAATCACAGGCTGCATCGCATCATATTGAGAAACAGCTATGCCTTCACACTGCCAATGTTGAGTAAGGACAAATGGACTTTATTCATTACCATCAGCACACCAACACTGTAGCAGAACAAATATTAAACTTGTTGCCAAATATTTGTATGACATGATCATGGCAGACTGCAGTCAAGCGTTTGTTATTCCTGATCTATCAAAATAAGGAGCTATCACTTTTCTTTTCAAATGTCATAACCTGGAGGGCTGGTCAAAAAGCTTCAAAAAGGACCCAAAACTTTGTGGCAAACAGCAGCAGTAATATGAACACCAAGATACAAGTTTAAACAACAAGATCTGAGCAGTTTGGATAGCTGATAATATTTCAAGGGATTTTAAGTGCATCACCAATGCCCTTTTATACCGTAATACAGTCACCGCCTAGTGACATAATGTATCAACGCAAGATATATCCATTTTCTTGTCCTAGAAATTTTATGTTAAACTCGTAACTTTTAGCACTGGAAATATTTGGGAAAATAATATATAGGACCAGCATGAACAGACAACCAGACATTAGCTAGCGTCTTAAGTCTTCAGTGTTATTTGCTGTCTGTGAAGGTCTGGGTAGACTGCCAGTCCTTCAGTGAAGCCAGATTGCAAGAGTGCATCCTTGCTCTTTTCAAGGAAAAGACTTCAGTATTAACATTGACCTTATTGTAGGCGATGGCTTTCACATACAGAGTGTTTAGGTGGGGTGTAAAAAAAGTAAATCTGAAGACTTTAAAGAACAGCAGCTGATACAAGCTCCTTTCAAATGCAGTTCCACAGCAGCTGATACAAGCTCCTTTCAAATGCAGTTCCACAGCAGCTGATACAAGCTCCTTTCAAATGCAGTTCCACAGCAGCTGATACAAGCTCCTTTCAAATGCAGTTCCACATATATGCCAGGTGTATCTGGTAGAAAACATGAATGTCACACCCCGGTCATTTCAGTCTTCATCTCTTTTTCCAGTTTGCAGAACTAAATGGTCTCTTATCTAATCGATATACTTCTCATAGAGGAATCAGTAACCATGACTACTTAGTCTGGGTTTTGAAATCAACTTTCAGAAGTCTTTGCTCATCCCTTCACACAAAATTATTTTCCTGGGATGTTGATGGACTCTGCTTTGGGAAGAACCTTCACTTCTCCAGACAAAGTAGGCATGTTTAAATAGTTCCTTCCATGCTTCTCCAATCAAAGCTAGGTATCTGCAAGGGGGTTTCCCAGGATTCTGGGGGTACATGGCATCGGTGATTCTCATGCATCTCCTGGCCAGATTACATGTGAGGAAAATACAGTGGTACTTCAGATCAGTCTGGTCTGAGCCCACACACCCTTTTCCCTTTCAGATAACAGTTCTGGGATTTGTAAAGGGGGAGACTGGATGTTGGGTAGAGCAGATAGTTTGCAATCCAGGTATTCTGTTATCTTTTCCAGTCCCCCCTCCAGTCAATTACCACAGATGCTTCAGATTTGGTATGGGGAGCAGTTTCTAAAGGGGAAAAATGCAAGTTCTGTGGAATCCTGTAGACAGACAGAAGCACTAAACCATCAGACCGATGTTGACAGGTATCAATGCTTTGAAGACCTTGAATATTCTTTGGTCCCCAGGACCTCTGTTGGTGTGCACAGACAATACCACAGTAATGTGGCACATTAACATACCAAAGGATACCAGATCTTACACCTTTGCAGACTTGCTGTGATAGGCTAGCAGGTATCAACTCATCTCAGTTTGACCCTTCAGGCTTCATACTTTCTGTCAGAGCAAACTTGGTCGCAGACAAGCTCAGCAGGACAGACTTCCATAAATGGAAACTTCATCCTGTGGTTTTCCAAGAATTGATCTAACTGTGGGGAACACCTCAAGTAGATCTATTTGCCTCCTTTTAGAGCAGATAAATAAGAGATTCTGCTCCAGGACTCCTTGCAAACAGGCCTTGAATGCAGATGCCTTCTTATTCCCATGGATGGAAATGTCTCTGTATGCCTTTCTAGTGATTTTCAGAGGTCTTCTAAAGATACAGAAGGACTCTTCAAATACTGCGGTGGTAATTTTTTTGGCCAAGGCAATAGTGGTTCTCCCTTCTTTTTTATCTGGCCAAAGGCAGTTACCACAAGCTTCCTCACAGACTGCATTTATTCAAAGAGGACAAGGGGAGTTTGATACACCCTGATTTGAAAACTCTTTAACTAACTGCTGAATGATAGAATCTTTTTATACTTTTTAAGCACCTTTTTTTTTCTGAGGAGGTTCAGCAGGTACTAAAAGTAAAGAGAAGACCTGCTTCTAGAAAAGCATATATGTGCAAGTGGAAAAGATATTCTAGCTGGTGGCACTCAAAGAACCAGAACCTTCTTCAGGCTTCACTGTCTCTGGTTCTTGATTATTTGTGCGAAATAATGGCCTCTTGTCTTCCTTTATCAAGATATATTGGGTCTCCCCCTTTTTAATAATGTACAAGTTAAACAGTTTTTGAAAGGGGTGTTACATACTTGCCCATCTAGGGAATAGGTGGCTCCTCCTTGGGATTTGAACTTTGTCCTTTTTGTAAATAGTTATTGTTTGGTTTGTTTTCTAGCATTATTCTTCAGGATTCTTGCCTCCCACCTGGGCAAAAAAAAAGTACTCTGAAGACTTTTGCATTCCAGCTGTCCTTTTAAGGAGCTCTTGTGTACCTTCTGACAGCTGGAGAGCAGGCAACGAGCCCAAAGCCATAAGAAGCTGGCCAGTCAATGGTGGTAGGACCCCATGTACCTTAGGCTACTGCAACAGAAATCTATTAGGACATCTGCTGTTATGGTAAGTTTACTTACATAACTGTATTTACGTAACATAATAATGTGATCTTTTATACATGTTTTAAAATAAACTGTTATAAATACTATGCTTTTTCTTGAAATAATATCTTTTTCTTTCATTTTCAACTTCAGTTTACAAGAAGGTTATAACACAACTAATGGAACTAGGCATGTATGCTTAAGTATTATATTTTGATAAGCAAAAGTTACTTTTTATACTTCTTAGAATTAGAACAGTAAGCTGAAGTCCAGGCCCTTTTTATAAGAATTGTTTACAAAAATATACATTTTAGCAAAAAGTGTAGAAAAAAGGTTGCACTTGTAAACTAAGTACTTTCTCTTTTGTGTAATATTACCACAGGGGATTCTAGAATTAATTAAGAAAGTTCACAGTCCCACACTGAGCTGTCAGGAAACTATTGATGGCTCAGGATTTGGCATCCAACAAGTACAGCACTATTTAATCTGACCAGGAAGAAGTATGGACCTTGGCTCAGAAAACAGCATGTTACCTGTAGTCATATAATTTTCTTAAGAACAGTAGAGTGGGATTATTTCTTTCAGTTATAATAATTCTAATAACCCTCATATGCCTTCTATTATTAAAAGATTTATGACATGAGTTTTTTAACAGAAATCAGAACTCTGCACATGCTTGAAATTCTGAGTCCTAGAAATGTGAACGTTAACTATTTTTTAAATTAAATAAAACTGTGAGAAGATAATATTTTATTTGAAGTAAAATATTATTTTGTGATTGCATTTGTTTTCATGTAGTGGGGTGGGGGGAGGGCAGCAGGAGGTTATACAATAACCCACCCATGATCCATTGCTTCTACCGTTTCTTGCCAAGTCCTTCAAAAACTGTCCATGAACTTTGCAGTTTAAGTTCTACCTCAATAACTAATAAACATAACATATTGGATATGAAAATGGTTTCCTGATTTATAAAATTATGGAAAAAGGGGTAAAGCTGAAAAAGGAAGACAGATCCCACACACAAAATAAATAGTACACACAGATAATTCAGATGTAAAATTATGTGAGATACCTACAAATTTCTTTAAAAAGAGTTCTTATCATCATTCCTTTCACACACACACACACACACACACACACACACACACACACACACACACACATGCATGCATACACGCACACACACACACACACACACACACACACACACACACACACACACACACACACACACACACACACACACACACACACACACACACACACACACACACACACACACACACACACACACACACACACACACACACACACACACACACACACACACACACACACACACACAATGATGATAAGTTTTACAACCTAATTAGTTAGATAAATCTATCTGTCAAGAGAAAGTAAGTTTCAGATGTAAAAAAAAAAACCTCAATATTAATCTGTTTCTCAGAGAATTCCCATTTGCTGGAACAGGCTCTTCATCCATATGAACAGAGTTCTTCCCTAACCCTATTTAAGCGCAACTTGGACCAATGGGTGGGAAATCGGAAATTCACCCCAGTCTGGCACCTATGTCTCTTGATGGACAAAGGCAGTCAGTAAATCACTTCCTATGTAAATCAAATTTGTGGATCATATTTGCATTGCACAGCTAGTCTTATAAGGGCCCTAGTGGTTGTTAGCCTAGTATAGAGCTATGAACCTATGAATAAGCAAAAATGATTGCATAGTCATTGTAGATATGATAAATGGATCCCTATCCGTAATAGTATGAGAGGGTGAGACAGAAAGAGAAAGACAAGCAGACAGAAGGTATGTAACATTCATTATAGACAAGTACAATATTTACTTCAGTATTCTTTCAAATGGCATAGGTTCAGCAGTCAGAGAACTTCTACAAAATGACTGTCCAGTGTTTGTCTATCTCAGAACACATCTAGAAGCATTATATCATTACGAGTATGATGTCATAAAAATGGTAAACAGCAAAAAGCATGTCCGTGTTTATCTATATGTTATATACAGTTTGTCTCCTTATCTGGGATAAGTAAATAAAATAGTCACAATTGATTCCAGAGCAAAGGGTGATTTTATCATGACTAAGGCTCAGAAAATTACATAATTTGTAAGTCATTTAACATCTGTTCAATACATTTTAAGAAGGCAGTTTTTGTGGCCCTGTGCTCATGTATTCATGTGTCTTCCCATTTCAAGATACCAGATTACACATGAGGAAAAAGACTTGACTGTAGAAATCTTTTGTAATCAAAGAAATATCCTCTGAAGAAGCATGTTGCAAGTCTATCAATGACAGAGTTGGACATTTCATGGTGGGTTCATAGGTTCATAGGTAGGTACTAGGCTATCTGCCTGAGGGCATGTATAAGCCTAGCCAGAGTGTGTCGGCTTTCACCGCCCCATTGATTAATTAACTGAGCCTCTGTCAAGCAGAGCCAATGAAGTAATCCCAGGGGTGTATTTTCTGTTACCCATCCATTCGTCAAGGCTTCTCTTGAAGAGTGTTAGTGAGGGGCTCTGCCTAATGTCGTTAGGAATTTTGTTCCAAAGCATGGGGAGTCCCTGTGACAAGAATCTATCCCTCCAGCATGTTCTATTTATTGTTGTGGCGAGGTTTAGCTCACTAGAGCGTGTGGCTCGCAATGACTTGGATTTCTTTAGGTGGAGCATGTCCATCAATTCTGAGTTGGACATGGCTTTGTAAGTCAGGCAGAGATCACCTCTGAGTAAGCGATATGTCACTGAGTACAGCCGGAGTTTTTTCAGTCGGGCTGCATAGGACATATGTTTGAGGCCAGTAATCCTCTTGGTGAGGTACTTCTGTGGTCTTTCCAGCTGTTGGAAGTGTCTTGTGAGGTACATCCCAAATGGGGCATTGTACTCTATGATGGGTCTGATGAATGATGAGTAGAGGGGTACTATAACCTCTTTATTTCTAGATGTGAACCCCTTAGTAATTAGATGGGCCACATAGAAGGATTTCATAACTACTTTGGCAATATGATTGTCAAAGGAGAGATTACTATCTACCTGGGTCCCCAGATCTCTTATTACCTCTTCTGTATTAAGGGGGCTGCCGCCTATGTGGTAATTTGTGGGTGTTTTGTTTTTCCCAAATGGGATGACTATGCATTTTTTGGCATTTAGCTTGAGGCCATGACTTTGACACCAGGTGTCTGTCTCAGTAAGGCCTTTTTGAAGGATGTCCGTGTCAGCTGGAGAGTCAATTATGGCTCCCAGTTTGCAGTCATCGGCGAACTTGGTTAGCTATAGTCCTCCTGTGTTTGCCTGTACTTCTGAGAAATATATGCTGAATAGTAGGGGGTCCCAGAACCGAGCCTTGTGGGGCACCAATTGTGACTGGTTTAGAGTCAGACCTGGAGCCCGCTATTCTTACCATGTGAGTTCTGTCTGTAAGCCAGTTGGCAACCCATCTTGTGACATAGGTTTATGTTCAGGCTGGTGAGTTTTTCTATAATACCCAAGTGAGGAATGGTGTTGAATGCCTTGGTGAGATCAAGGTAGGCTGTGTGAACCACCTTTCCCTCATCTGTGGCCTTGGTGACTGTCTCAAAGAAGTCAACCAGGTTTAGTAGGCATGATCTGCCCTTAACAAAGCCGAACTGGGTCGGGTTAAGTGTTTGGAGGTTCCCAATGTCTTTGTTAATGAGTTCCATGATGATGCGCTCCATAGTCTTGCAGACCAGGCTAGTTAGGCTTATGGGGTGATAGTTACCAGGGTCAGTTGTGGACCCTTTTTTGTGGAGTGGAATAACTGTTGCTGTGTACCATTCTATGGGCACGTAGCCTGTGGAGAGGCTGAGTTTGAACAGCATGTTTAGGTGAGGGGTTAGTTCGTTCTGTAGCTAGTGCAAGACACAGTCTGGGACACCATCTGGCCCCATTGATGCTGTGTTTTTGGCTTTTGAAAGGGCTGTTTTTACCTGTGCTTCTATGATTTCTGGGACACTGCACTTTTCCGGTATTGTTGTGGGCCCTTTTGAAGGTGAGAGGGAGGTGAAGTTTGCACTGAATCTATCTGCCTGGATGTTGGCAATAACAGAAAGTTCAGTATATTTTGTGCTATTTTGCACTAGCTCAGAGCATATTTGTGAGTTGCCACTTAGATTCTTGACATAGCTAAAGAAGGCTTTGTAGTTATCTTTCAAATCCTTGGCTATTTTTCTTTCGAAGTTAGCCTTGGATGATTTTATGAGGGACCTTAGTTTCCTACTGATACTGATCAGGGATGTCTTTCCTTCTTGGGATTTGCTTTTTTTCTGAACTAGTTTCCTCCTTTTGTTGTATAACCTGTTTATGGCAGGGGTCCACCAGACTGGTTTCCTTTTCTTAGGGGAGTGAGTCTTGGTTTTGCTAGGGATGGCATGATCCATGCATCCTTGTAGGTGCTATTGTAAAGGATTCTGCATCTTGGGCAGTGTTATCCTTTAGCGTGGGGGCTGTGAAACTTACCACCTCTGACTTAAGTAAGGTGAAGTTTGCTTTAGAAAAGGTTTTCACTGTGGTTTCCTTGGTTGGGGGTGGTGGTGGGGTGTGGACATCCAGGGTGATTAGTTTATGGTCTGATCTAACCAGTGACGGGTTGACCTCTGGTAAGGAACACCTGTCGTCCATGTTGGTGATGACCAGGTCCAATATGTTGTGGCCTCTGGTAGGGGAGTTTACCAGCTGATCCAGGGCATTTGAGTTGATAAATTCCAGGAAGCGCTGAGCATGGGAGTTTGTACTCAAGTAGTTTTCCCAGTTAATGGTAGGTTATTGAAATCGCCCAATATCAGGGTATTCGGTAGGACCTTCATGTTTTCCAGTGTCTCCAGAAAGGCGGAGTGGTGATCCTGGGTCATGGAGGGTGATCTGTAGCAGGCCGCAATTTGCATTGCAGATTTGCCTGATGTTAGGTGCACATGGATAATCTCAGAGGTATCATGCTGTGCCACTAACCTGGAGGTGTGGGTATCCTTGATGAATATGGATACACCCCCTCCTTTTGTGTTTCGGTCCGTGTTCTGTGGCCGAAACGTGTGGTACGAGTTGTAGCCCAGTAGTGCTGGGGTGCTCTCTGGAGCCTTGAACCAGGTTTCAGTTACTGCACAGATGTCGACGTTCTCCATACTGAGAAGTGCTTCAAGCTCGTGCATTTTGAGATTTAAAGTCCTGGCGTTGAGTAGCATAACCCTAATTTTTTTACTTGTGGTGTTTACGGAGGTGGGCTTGAATTTTGAGCCTTGCCTAAAAAAGGCACTATGAGGGCAGCAAGAGCCTTGGCCAGTATTCGAAAGCCAAGGGGTGACAGGTGCAAGCCATCTCTTGCGAAGCAACGCGGCTTGTCAAGCATGTCATCCCAGGCTGACAGACATTGGATCCCCTTTGAATGACACCAGAAGCTTAGCCAATTGTTGAAATTGATCATTTTTTCTTTATACTGAGGTATTATTCTTGGTGAGAGCAGGATGCTACTCAGGGTCAGGGTCATACCCGCCTGGGCTACATGATCAGAGAGCTCTTCCATGTCTCTTTTCATGTAGTCCAGGGAAGTACATCTCAGGTCATTCACACCAACATGAACAATAACAGAGTCATATTTGTACTTGTTCTGGAGTGACCTGAGTGCTTGTGTTATGTGGCGGATTCTGGCTCCCGACAGGCAGCTAACAGTAACCTTCTCCTTGTCCAGCCTAGTGAGTGGGGCATCAGTGTGCCTGACTATTGAGTCACCTATTACTAGTGTGTTAGGTATGTTATTATTTCATCTTAAGGGCTGTGATTGTGTGGCACATTGATTTTGTGTTTTATGTGTTGTCTTGTTTGTGACGGGAGGTGCAGGTTTTGTGGGTGTCTGCTTTGGAGCTCTCTGATGCTTTTGCAGGTTTTTATTTAGAGCCTCTGAGTATGATTTAGTGTATTTATGTGTATTTTTTGCCAGTGCTGGTTTAGTAGGTTTATGTGAGGCTGGAGGTGTGGTTCAAGTGTTAACCTTCTCCTCATGACTGTCTGTTCCAGTCTTGGGTGGAGATACCTTAGCCTCCAGTTTGGCTGTATAATTGCATCTCTCACATATGTTAGTGTTTTGTGGTAGGAGGAGATACACACTCACAGTTTAACAGATATATTACCTTTTTTCCTGCTCCATTTGTGCAGATGATCACTAGAACTTGCTTCCATTCTTTAACTGTATGAGTAACTTGGTCTTCCAGAGATATGCCATTCTAAAGCAATATAAGGGGTGAGAGAGCAGTAAAAGTAGCCCTTCCTGAGGTTTCAGAATCATCTTGCATTTTGGCACCATACTGATCAGGGCAGACAGTACTACTGTAATGTAGGACATCAGCAGATAATGCAGCATCTTTTTCTTAGACTTTAGTCAAAGTGAGAATAAATATTTAGTCGCTAGTTTCAAAGAAGAGACTACTGTTGTTAAGTAATGTATTTCTTAGATCAGCAAATTTCTATTGCAGACTATTTTAGCAGATTCAGTATCATAACGAGCAAATGAGAGGACATTATTTTTGGTTGTGCATAGGTTCATAGATTAGTACTAGGCTAACTCCCCTTGTGGGACATTTTAAGCCTATACAATTACCTCACTTGAGAATCAAACCCTGCAACTTGTAATAGCTGTGTGTGGAATCCCACAGACAGAATTGGTTGCCACTCAGAGCAACAAATGAGGAGACAAATTCTGGTCATCTGTATTCTGCCTGACAGCTTGTATCTCAAAACTGTAAAGTGTGAAGTGCACGTTACCTTCAGCACATGCACATCTCAATGTCAATGACATGCACAAAGTGTGAAGTGCACATTACCTTCAGCACATGCTCAGCTCAATGTCAATGACATGCACAAAGTGTGAAGTGCACATTACCTTCAGCACATGCTCAGCTCAATGTCAATGACATGCACAAAGTGTGAAGTGCACGTTACCTTCAGCACATGCACATCTCAATGTCAATGACATGCACAAAGTGTGAAGTGCACGTTACCTTCAGCACATGCACATCTCAATGTCAGTGACATGCACAAAGTGTGAAGTGCACATTACCTTCAGCACATGCACATCTCAATGTCAATGACATGCACATGCTCAGTAAGGAAAATCTGCTTAATCCACAGGCCGGAACCACACCAATGCAAAATGAGATCCATGCAATTAAAATAAAATGTTTGAAATCTTATTTTAAAATAAATACATTGTCTAATAGCAATATCTCTTGTGGAAGTGTTTAATTTGCATTTTTACTTATGCCAGACACTCCAGTGAGACCTGTTGCTTAACTATATTTGTGTCAAGTTACACATTATTATATCATTATATTCATAAAATATTAAAAAGCACCACAGTTAATCACAATGAGTGTTTCTACTGCAGTTCTTTGGTTAATCGATTAGGTGTTGACTACAAGGAAGCGACATGTAATAGGTGGATCAGAGAGTGGCTATAAACATAGTTTTCCTTGGTAGATCAGAAATTAAAGCCAAGGCTTATGAGAACTATCTTTGGGTTACATGTTGATAAATGATAAGATGGCCAATTTTCCTGGGAAGAGGATAATATAGCCCAACTATAACTATAGAAAGTAGTTGTAGAGGGTCTCTCTATGTGCCCATTAATTATGCAAGAGTGTAAAAATAGCATTTCTTCTATGAACCGTGTGCTTAATGAATCACTATTCTAGTGAAATGTAAATGAAGCATTAAACATATCTGTTGTTTCAATTTCTGAGTCCCTTTTTCTATTTATTATCTTATTATTTCATGTGTTCCAAAGATTGTATTTTTTAACATTATCACTATGCTGAAGCTAAGCATATGGCAAACAAATCATCTTTTTTACAAATATTAGTGGCTATCTAGAAAAGTAACCTTCAGAGTTAATATACTGTAGGTTCAGAAGAGAATATTTTATGTAATTGCTCAGACTGTGTGCAAACCTCTCAACTGTCCAGATTTTTGCCTCATATTTTTGGTCTGTTTCTCATAAAATTTGTGGTTTTCTGACAAGTCATTGAAGATTTTAATTTGCTAAATAATGATAGACATTTGAGTTTCAAATTTCATATCCGTCAGAAAATTTATGGTAACACAAAAACTTTTATTCTAGCAACTTTTTAAGTTTATAAGAGCAATGTTTAAATAATTGTCCCTATTTTTGGGTATTTGGGCTTTTGTCTCCCATTATTTTGGGCTTTGTCCAGATTTCTTGTGCTAACAGGTTCAGAGGTATGATTGTGTATTATACTGTTTCTTATTGACAGAGAGTTGCATCATGTGGTGTCCTGCTGCCATCTTGTGTCCTTTATTGATATTGCTGTACTTTATCTCTATTTCTATTATATAAGTAATTTCAGAAAGTTACTGCAGAATTTTCCATTCAGAGTGATATATTTTCTTTTTTCTTTTTCTTTCTTCCTTTTCGGTTGCGCGCACGCGCATGTGCATGAGTGTGCGTGTGCATGTGCTCGTGCGTGTGTGCATGGGTGTGTGTGTGTGTGTGTGTGTGTGTGTGTGTGTGTGTGTGTGTGTGATTCTTTGCATCAGATGTTGCAGTGACTTATTTGTTTAGGCTTTTGCCTCAGATGTTTAGGGTTGGGTGCAGTCTGCATGCCTTTCCTTTGTGTTTCTCTCATTACGTTTAAATATGTATATGTATGTGATTGTGTGTACATGTATATATAATGTTCATGTTGATACATCAGAAGTTGAAATACTTGTTTCTAGAATGCAGACATTAAAACACTGCAGTTACAATTTGAAGGTTTTCCAGATTGGCAAGACATCTGGGGAAATACTGAATTTTGCTACTCCAGGTGTGTGTCTTTCCTATGCTGATGAACTATGGTAAGTAATGGTTTTAGTGATTGGTGTAGGTGTGTGTGCTGATTAATATCATGGTTAAGAATAAGGTTGTCATTAGAGTTATGGTTAGGGATGGGGTTATGGTTAGGATTAGTATACCTAAGTAAGGTGGTGGGTGCATACTAACCCTAACCCTAATTCCAACCATAACCATAGCAGTTACCCTAATCATGACATTATGCATACAGTTCATTTTTAGTTTGTTTTAGCATTGAGATTTCTCAGTTCAGTTATATGAATAATTCCTTTTTTTCAATATCTGGTTTTCAAGTTGACTGGATTATATCAATTGGAAAACACTAACACACCAACATCTATAACTGTCAAAGGGTCAGTTAAAGTAAAACTTAAATGAATAATGTCACAGGCTACCCAACATTTTTTTAATCTATAGTTTCTAACCCTCATTTTAATATCCTCCTCTGTGATATCAAACTATAATTTATCTAAGTATAGAAACACAGTTTTTTCAATGGCAATAAGGCCACTTGGCCTACTTAGTATGTAAATTTCTTTAACTTCTTTCACAGCCTAGGGAATCAGCAGCTTAAATTTACTCAATGATCATAAGTGCCTTAGGGATATCTGTTTCATTGTTTTGTCACAGTATTAACTCTCAGCTGTCTGGACCTTTGCAAAATGTCCCTTATTTGCCTTATATTTTTACCCTGACCGTTATAAAGGCTGTTTCAATTGTCCACTACCCTTTATATAGAAAGGCATGTCTTTGTATCTACCCTAAGATGTCTACACTATATCCTCAGACTCTGTTTTCTGGTTCTCATGCACCTGTTGTTTTGAAATTACTGTACCAACTTGAACTGTTCATATTCCTTTGTGGTAATTAAATAATTCTACTATATTTACCTCATTTCTTCAGGTTGGTGTATATTAATCTATTTAATGTCTCTTATTTGATAGACTATGCACTATTTTATTTGAGTTACCTCTGTGTTATCAGTACCCATGGAAGGATGAGGTCTCCAGTCAGTATTACATAGTACTGACCATTTCCTTTTCTTTATGTTTGTGCATTCTCAAAGTTACTATACATAAGAAAAGAAAATACACCATATACAATGAATCAGTGTTGGTCCACCAACACAAACATCTATAAATATGGAGGGTGTGACTTGACAGGGACATTCCCAATCCACACATAATCGTCTAGACTCATTCCACCTAGCAATTCATATCCTCAGAAATGGCACCATCACATGCCACCTAGTCATATCCTCAAAAATGGCGCCATCACATGCCACCTAGTCATATCCGCAGAAATGGCACCATCACATGCCACCTAGTCATATCCTCAGAAATGGCACCATCACTTGCCAACTAGTCATATCTTCAGAAATGGCACCATCATATACTACCTAGTCATATCCTCAGAAATGGCACCTTCACATGCTACCTAGTCATATCCTCAGAAATGGCACCATCACATGCTACCTAGTCATATCCTCAGAAATGGCACCTTCACATGCCACTTAGTCATATTGTCAGAAATGGCACCATCACATGCCACTTAGTCATATTGTCAGAAATGGCACCATCACATGCCACTTATTTCTACACTTGTCTATCATTTGTGATTCAGTGAAATGGGTTTCAATCAAGAAGGTTTTCAGTCACATGGGTTTTCAGGCAATTGCATTTCAGTCAAATTTTTTCAAACATTTGAT
>NC_056729.1:971760787-971878287 GCF_019279795.1 Protopterus annectens
AAGCTAAAACACCTTCTTCTGAAATTAATCAATTACTTTCTTTTCATACTTGATAAAGTGAGACCTATTTTCACTCTACATATCCAAGCATGCATCAGATAAGTCACAGTGTACAGATTCATTTTTTGAGGAGCAGCACTTTGCCCAACACAAATGAATGGCATTTCACACTTTCAAATGCCTAAATGGAATTATAAAGGTGCCAGAGATCAACTAAGATAAATGAGTACAGAGTGGAGCATGCATCTTTGAGAATAGCTAGCCAGTTAAATGTTTCTAGTATTATAATGTTAACACAGGAGTTGGAGCTTTAATTGTTATTTTGGATGTATTGATTAGAAAAAAAGCTGCTATGTTCAGGGATGGGTTAACAGCACTAGAGTTTGCTGTACAGGTCAGAATTTCCTGGATTGCTTTGTTCCTGTTTTTCTAATGTTTGATCTCATATACTTTTGCAGAATGCAAAATATCAGACTGGATTAAGAACTTATTTATTTCAGCTGGTCATTGGAAAATCATGAGAGAGAGAGAGAGAGAGAGAGCGAGAGAGAGAGAGAAGGGTGTAATCAAATGACAACCAAGAGAAAATGAAATGTAGCAGAGACAGTAGAAACATATATAACACAGTACAATATTCCAGCATGCAAAGTACTATAATGGTTTAAGCCTCTGTATTTATTTTGAGATTTCTCTCTCAAGCAAAATTGAGAGAAAAAAGTATTTCACTGATTTTTTTTTCCACTTAAGTGACATAACATAGAATAGATTAATTTTAAGTAATACAAAGTTGGTGATATAGGCAGTGTGACAGGAAAACATACTAGCATATTTTGTATAGAGGTCCTATATATTTGCAAAATATAACAAATACAATGTAGATTGTAGTTCATATTTCTGTATGAGATTCACCTTTAATCTACAGAATTATTGTATTAGTCCTTGTCATTTTATTTAATTTTCAGTTGGAAAAATGTTTATAAGTCATTCCGGTATCTGTACTAGTGCTGTTCTGCATGATTTAACAAATTGAGAATATAACTTTGGTGTCTGTGGTGTTGCACATGTAGGAGGACAAATATTTTAAATGTTTTAAGACAGAAAGTATAGCAGAATTAAAAGGACAAAGTGGCCAGGGTGAGTTTTCACACACAAGGTGCTTTTCATGTAAAATAAGTAAATACATTCCATGATTATTGCAGATGCTTTCTGAGCACACCAGAATTTTATCTTTATGGATCTGGGTGGTCTTGATCTTTTAGCCATATGGGCTCTGACTATGATTTCTGACCCCTAGGATCTTTTCCATAAATGTTACAAACTTGGCAGCCATTTTGTAAGAGGCTTCACAGGTTCATCTAAATAACTTTTTCTATTCCAACCAGCCAGAGCAGCCATTGACAAAAGGAATTCTTCTTTCTCCCAGTTTTGTCTTTGCCTTCAAGAAAAACATTCCCACACTCCAAACTATCTCTAGCAGCATCTGCTGATTCATTACAAACTTACCTGTCTGTGAGCATCCCTCTATCCCTTCTAGAAAAAGGCAAATGGCTACTCATAAACCTAATATCTAAGTTACATTTAGGATCCCAACTCTACAAACTACTCCAAATCCACGCATTTACTCCCCTTGCTGCTAGACTTCATGAAAAAACCTCTTTCTTCAACCTGAGACTCTGCTCAAGAAACACCAACTCTCATTAACCCTAGAACCAAAGACCTAATCAATGAACATGCTTTCTCCTTTCAGGCACCTACTATTTGGTAAGGTCACCCCATCGACATTAAGGAAATCAACACTTATTCAAAATTCAGAATGCAACTCAAAAAGTACTTCTTCATCCAAGCCAAATGTTCTTGCTTCAATACAGGAGATATCGGCTAACCTATCTCCTTTCTGAGTCGTTTCTCCTCTCTCAAGATTTACTGATTACTGAACCACTTTATAAAGTAATGCATGTACTGTATATTACACTTTGTTTGATTGTACATTGGACTGTGCTTATTCAGTATAATGTATATACACAGTTTTTTTCTCTGTAATTAGTCTGAACTACTCTGTTATTTCTTACATTTCTGTATTTTCTGTTTGTGAAATGTTTTATATTTTACCCAGGTTGAGCCTGAAATTGGTCACTATTGATCATTGCACTACCCTATTAAAATAAATAAATAAATAAATAAATAAATAAATAAATAAATAAATAAATAAGTAAATAAATAAACAGCATGCTGTATGCTTTTATTAGACACACCCAAAGGACATGAATGCATAAACTGTAAGAAATTTATTGAGTGGATAACAGTTCAAAGCCAACACCTTACCCAAATCATTACATATGTAGGTAATGGTTCCCATTAAAGGTCAAACATGCAATAATAACAGAAATAAGAAAATGAAGAGAGACACATGACTGAGCTCTCAGAAAGTGTGTCTGAGGCAGGTATAAATCCAGCCTTGAGCAGCTTACCATCACCAAAAATAATGCCACAATATAAATTAAAGATTATTGACTTCAACAGTTGTTTTAGCTTATGGTGGTACTTTAAGAGGAAACAATATATATCAGCCAGGGAGGCCATGACAGACAGTCCTAACTGCTTTATCAGGGATGGCCTGCACCTATCCCCCAAGACTTTTGTATATTGGCTAAAAACGTATTCAACAAAAAAGACAAAGAAACAGAAAACAATCGGCACATTAATGACAAATAAAGTAACTGCTTTTGTTAGGCATATTACCAAACCTCTTCAGACAAAATTCAAAAGTACAATGGACCATTAAATACTTTGCCTAAACAATCATGTGGTGTAAAAAATAGTCACATGTTGCTCTGAAAATAGATTGTGGATTCATCAATGAAGTAGATCATATGATTCATCAAAGAGAGCAAATCATGGTGTAAAACAAAAACATCCACATAAACAAAAACTTTTTTTGTTGCTTAATGATATAAACAGCTATTATAAAAAACTATAACTATGAACAGAAAAACTACAATTTCACAAATAAGTATGACATTAAAAACAATAAGAATAGATAAACAATAGTTAAAAATACTAATCTTCACAAGTCTCTAAACAATATTGAAATCTATGAACTCCTGAAATCTAATGACCACAAGTGTGTTTGGAAATGCTTCTTCATCTCAACAAACTTTTAAGTTTCAACACACTAACCAAGGAACAGATGTTATTAAGCCCAGGTAACTCATAAGCCTGGCATCTAAGTTATCAATCTGTCCAAAGCATTTGACATGGTAAATCATCAAATTCTTATTGATATCCTCAAATCTCTGTCCTTAGATGCACTCTCAATTAAATGGTTCTAATCCTACTTACATAAAAGACAACAGGCTGTGCTTTGGCACAACACTCTATCTACCCACCTACCAGTTAAACTCGGTGTCCCTCAGGGGTCCATATTAGGACCTCTCCTGTTCTCCATATTTATCAATGACCTTCATCTAGCAATTCCCCATGCTACTTGCATACAGTATGCAGATGACTTCACACTTATATGCTCAGCCACAACCACTCCCTTACCTAAAATGTATTTAACACAGTTGAACAATGGTTCACTCTCCGCTGTCTTCTCTTAAACCCCAAAAAAACAAAACTCCTCCTTTTCAATCCTACTCATAAGGTTTATAGGTTCATAGTTTAGTACTAAGCTAACTGCCTTTGTGAGCCATTTTAAACTTAGCCAATTATCCCTTGTGAGACTCAAACCCTGCACCTTGTGTTTGTAAGGCAAACACTTTAGCCATTAAGCCACCCTCCCATTAAGTCCTCTCCCATAGATTTTTCAGTTACATCCCCTAATGGTACCATTATATCACCTGACCCAACTACCAAGCTGCTTGGTATTACCATTGATAACAACCTCAACTTTGACATTCACATCAACAACACTATAAAATCTGTCAACAAAAAACTTGGCTCTCTCTACAGAATTAAACACTTCCTATCACCTACAGCTAGAACTACTATTGCACACACTCATCTAATCTCTACACTCCTCTATGCCGCATTCATTTTCACTAATCTATCTAAGAACAACCTCAATAAATTGGAAACCTCCTACAATAACATAGCCAGATTTGCCACTGGCAACCCATTTAGGACTCACCATTGCTTTAATTTAAAGCAGCTAGAATGGTTGGAACTACGGAATCTGCTTACATACCACCAACTAATCATTGCCCATAAGACTCTTTATCAACCCTCTGATACTCCTATTCTATCTAACATTATCACCCCTATAAAAATCTGAAGTCCCTACGTTCATCTCAGAAACTTCTAGTTAACACATCTAAATCTAACAACAGGGCTGGGGATTCTCTCTTCTCTAATACTGTGGGAAAATTCTGGAATCCCCTACCTAGCAACCTATCCTCACTTTCCTCTATATCACTCTTCAAAAACAGACTGAAACTTTTCCTCGAAACACACTGGTTATGTCCCTGTACTAAACCTGACTAGTTATCTATTCTATCTAAAATATGCTCTGCCTACCCTGTTCTTTTCATTAACTCTTCTATCTTCCTTACTAACAATTTATTTTACCTTTTCGCTCTGTATTTCATTATTTCTATCCCATTGGATACTTATTTCTTAAAATGCTCACTATTACCATAATTAAACATTAAACTGCCTCTTTTTTATTATGTACTGTACTTGTATGTTTTATAACCTGTATGCCTCCTTTTTTCATTATGTACTGTATCTATATGTTGATTTGTACCTGCATTTTGCACTGTATTGATTTCTGTCCTCTCTGAAAATTTCTGTATTAACCAGAAATGTCCTTGTATATACAACTGATGTTATTTTTGATATTTGCTGTTATTTTATTGTGTGTCATGGAGCTTATCTCCCCAGGCCTCTACTGAAAATGGACATATATCCAGTTAGACTAGCCCGGTCAACAAATGTAAAATAAAATAAATAAAAAATAACGGTTAATTCTAGCAACTCCAGTTTCAAAGAAAAGGGGCCTCCCCTCACATCTTTAAGTACTTGGTCAATCACTCGAAAACCGAAAGAGTGACCTGGGTGTAAGATAACATGGTTGGCTAAGGCATTCTCGGTCTTCCCTTTCCTTATACTGTAAATATGTTTGTATAACCTTCTTTAAACTTTCTATCCATCTTGCCAATATAAAAACTTGGGCAGGCTTGACATTTAGCTAAATAAATAACACTGCAAGAATTGCAGTAAAACCTGCCTTTTGTCTCATATTTTCGGTCCCTTTTCACAAAATTTTTGCCTACTTCAATATGTCTACAATAAGGGCATGCTTCCCATTTAAACATCCCTTTTATTCTGGGGCTGGGTCTACTATCAAATTCCAAAATATTCTTTAAATTTTGACCCCTTTTGAGAACAAATTTAGGTTTAAAATTCTCTATACCATAAAAGGCCACGTCTGATGAAAGAAAACCCCAGTTCTTCATGATAATCTGTTTAATTCCAAAGGCAGTTATATGATGTTTAAAAGCAGGTTACATGATGTTTTAGTGCTCTGATAAGTGCCTGCTTCAGGTGCATGTCTCTGTGTTAATCTGTTTTACTGGTCTCTGTAACTTGCCTTCATCGGGCGACTGTCTCAGCATTTATGAGCTTTTCTGACCTCTGTTGTATGAATACTAGCTGGTCTTTATGATCATAAGTGTAAATTGCCCTTAGTTAAACTAAGCATACTGCCTGTTATAGAATACATGATTCCTTATTGAAAGTGCTGCTACCTTTATCTAATGTGTTTTAAATTTCTGTTCTTTCGGGCAACTGTTCTACTACCTAACCCCATCCACTGAATGCTCTTTATTTTTTCTTTCTCCTAGTTTCTCTCCCTTGCTTCTACAAATTAAAATAACCTCCCAGTGCAAGGCACAGTAAAAGTATTGCCAACCAGGAATCAAGTTCGGACCATAACCTAACTGGAAAAGCAAACCTCGGGAGACAGAAATAAAGTATGAAAATCTATCCCTCAGATAACGTGCACTAGTTATTTGAAAGCCTATATTGTTTTGAACTTATCTATCTTATTCCACATTGGAATCTAGGTATTTTAACCCTGGGTGAGCACTATACTGTGGGAACCTGACGACTTATACCCACCCTTGCACCCCCCCAGTATCTATACTCTTACTACCAGTCACTCTCCTTAAAATTACAGATTAACAAACTTCCTGAAGTGTAAAGAGAAAAAAGGTGCTTTAGTAGTTATCCTGACTTACTCTGACACAGGGCTGGCTGTTAGTTCTTTTTAGAAAAGTTCCTACTCAGTAGGTGTAGCCCCGCTCAGTTTGTCCTCACTTCTCTTGGGCTCACTTCGCTCCCCTACCACCCCCATTCCCACCCACCCTCCATATCATTTCCTTTATACCTGTCCAACCAAACCACACCTCTCTACTTCCATCCTAATCTCCTCCCCTCTAATTCCTTTCTTACACACCTCTTCCCCTTTGCATCTCCTCACACTCACTTGCCTATTCCCTATCACATCCTACACTGACTAACTCTCATCCCTCCCTGTCACCCTCTCCTCTACTCTTGCAAATTATCATTTCTTCTAAAATGCAAACCATACTCCTACTACTGCTATTCTATGTCCTCTACTGCCTCACCTCCTACCACTCCCAACTACCTTCACCCCATTTCCACCCCTTAAGCTGGACTATAAACTCAAGTACAAAACCCCAGCCACATCTACAGATCTGTCCTTCCATCCTTCCTCCTACCGTTCCCATTCCTAAAATAAAATTATCTCTCCCTTCCCAAACCTTTTTAAAACAAAAAACAAAACTCCACCTACTCAAACAATTACTCTACTTCAGTCCTATACTTCTATCAGGAGACATTCATCCTAACCCTGGCCCCTCAGAGTCTACCCTGGACAGTAATCCTCAAGTACCTAAACCAACCAACCTCTCTTACTCAAAAAAGCAAGTATCTTTCTGCTCTATTAACCTCAGAAGTTTTAGTTAATAAAGTCCCTGAATTCCATGCCTGGTTAGCTAACTATACTCCTGACATAGTCACCCTAACTGAAACATGGTTGAAACCACAATACCAAGACAGTGAACTTATCCCTCCTGGCTATAACATCCTTAGACTTGATCGGCATAAGAAAAAAGGAGGCGGAGTTGCCATACTCTACTCCGATCATCTCTCTCTAAATAGTCCCAACTCTCCTTTACCCTCCTTTTCTACAGCGGAACTTCTACTGACCGACTTCAAACTTAACAATTTCACCACCATAACTGTTGTGACAATCTATATCCCCCCTGGAGATAATATTAACATACTAGAAAACATCCTATACCACCTCTCTCAGACCATCCACAATGAAACCATCATGCTGGGAGATGTAAATATAGATTGGCTCTCAATACAAACTCCCAACCCTACTTCTTGTATTAACTTGCATGGATTTGAGCAGCTAATCACAACCCCCACTTATATTAATAAAGCTCACCTCCCAAGCTCTCTTCTGGATTGGATTTTAGTCTCCCACCCCCAAAACTACCATAACCCCTAGACCATTCCAAATGCCCTTAGTGACCACTGCCCTATAGCTGTTACCAGACATACTCCCCACTTCACCAGACCCTGCAAGTATATTACCTCCTGCAAACTTTCAAATTTCTGCCCTGACTCTTTCATTGACCTACTCTCTAGAATTAACTGGTCTCATCTCACCACTCTCCCAGTAGATGAAGCTGTCCACTCTTTCAAGACCACCTTCCTTGAAATTCTCAGCTCCCTCTCTCCTCTCTGCACAATTAGAATCAAATCCAACACAGCTTCTTGGCTTACTAAATCTACCTGAACCCTCATGAAAAAGCTAGACAGGATATGGAAAATATGGACAAAAACCAGGGCCCCTTCTCTCCTTCAGACCTATAAAGAACTTAGAAACAAAATCAAAAAAGTTATCCACAAAGACCATTGAGACATGGCTTAGTGATAACAAATTAATTCTCAATCCTAAGAAAGCTAAGCTCCTACTCTTCCTCCCCAAAAACCTCCCCATTCTCAAAACTATATTGAACATTTTATCAAGCAATAACACCATAATCACAGCTGAACCTAGCACTAAATTGCTAGGTGTCACAATAGACGATCAGCTTAAATTTGATCTACATGTTACAAACTGTATGAAAAAAAATCACCAGAAACTTGGACACCGTTACCGCAACAAGAAATATTTAACCAACACAGCCAGAATAACTCTCTCCCATGCTTTTTTACTTCCCACACTTCTATATTGCTGTCACACATACACAAACCTTAACACCACACTCATTTCTAAACTTGAAACTACCTATAATAAGGTGGCCAGATTCGAAGCAAACCAAACCTACAAGTCTCACCACTGCTTATCACTTAAGCAATTAGACCGGCTTGAATTCCCTCACCTGCTTCTACTACATCAACTATAAATTATCCACTCCATCTTGTATTTGCCCTCTTTCTGTCCCAGCCTTTCTTCTATCATATCTAAATACTCCCCAGCTAGGACACTACGCAGCTTGGACCAAGGATTGTTACAGAGTTATAAACCCAAAACCAAAATAGGATGTCTACTCTATAACTATAACCCAGCCACATTCTGGAACCAACTGCCCCTAGAAATAAAGTCCCTTGACCATAGCAAGCATTTCAAATTAGCCACCCCAATAATACCTAACTAAAAAATGGTCCTGCACTGTAGTCATCCCCCCTGGAACTATTATCCTAACACCAAATATTCCTCCTTACTCCAAGTTTATTTCTAACATTATTCTCCCACCTCTTTCTTCCTTCTATTCATTCTTTCTTAATACCCTCCCACTACTACCTTTCCTCCAAGTCTATCCTATCTATACTCTGACTGCTCCTAAAAAATAACTTTAACCTGTATTTCTTATTGGTCATCTCCACTTTATTTCCTTATATCTTCATCCAAGTTTTGTATATATGCTCTCTAAACCCAAAAACAATTATGTAGGTATTATTCATTTAATATGTTATTGTAACCTGATTGTAATATTTTGCTGACTGTAACTGATTTTTGTTAAATTCTATTCAGTGAGGAGCTTTTCTCCCCGAGTTTCTGCTGAAAATGAGCCAAAAGCTCAGTCAGACCAACCCTGTTAACAAATGTGAAATAAAATAAATAAATAAATAAATAAATAAAATCTATACTATAAGGAGTAATAAACAAAGGAACACTAGCAAAAGGTGTATCTACTGTGTAGTTCATATGCTCGTGCTGACCAGATGGTATTTGGGGGCAAGCTAGATCGTGTAAAATTGCTTTGTAAAAGCCTTGTGCCTGTTTTGAAACCACTTCTTGTCTTAATTCATCCAATAACACTAAGGGGTATCCCTGTTTTAAAAACATGTTAACCAAGTGGTCACATTCAATCAAAAAATCAGTCTGTGTGGAAACCATTCTAGCTGCCTGCACAAGCTGACCCTTCACCACTGACCTCTTCTGTTGAATCTGGTGGGGACTGGAATAGTGTAAAAAAGAATTTGAGTATGTTGCATTTCTAAAAATTCTAGCTTTATACCCATTATTAACACGATCCTTTATTAATTCAATGTCCAAAGAGAAAATTGAATCTTTACTAAATGAATGAGTGAAGTTTAAAAATTGGGTGGAATAATTTAAAAACTGCAAAAATTCTTTCGCCTGTGTTTCCTCACCATGGAATAAAACAAAAATGTCATCCAAAAAGCGTGTATAAAGTTTTACCATGCCTAAAAACAAGTTGTTGGTCAATATGAACTGTATTTCCCAAAATGCCATGACCGAATTCACAAAACTGGCCCCACAAGGGGAGCCTATAGCTACTCCCTTCTTTTGAAGGAAATACCTTCCTTCAAACAGAAACATATTTTTGGTTAAAATGATGTTTAATAATTCTTCTAATAACAAAATCTCCTCATTGGTCACATTCCTGAGTCTTAACATCGAACAGACCCACTTAATCCCAACATCATGGGGAATCGTGGTATATAGATCTTTCATGCCTATTGTTAATAAATTGAATTCCTCATCATATACCAAATTGTTAACATTAGGAAAGACCAAGAGTCTCTACATATTTGGGGTTCCATGTCAACATATTTCTTTAAACAACTATCCACATATTTGGCCAGAGGGTATATGATAGAGTTCCTACTATTCACAATAAGTCTCAAAGGTGGATTAGTCACATCTTTATGTATTTTTGGGATTCCAAATATTATTGGAATTTGTGGAGCTGGCATAGAAAAATAATATATATCAATATTAATTCTAGATTCAATAAACAAATCATTCACCTAAATTTTAACCTGTTGTAAGCTATATTCAACTCATTCAACTCATTCAAAGAAACAAGCTCATATTATCATTCATTATCATGAAGAATTGGGGTCTTCTTTCATCAGACGTGGCCTTTTATGGTATAGAGAATTTTAAACCTAAATTTGTTTTCAAAAGGGGTCAAAATTTAAAGACTTTTTTGGAATTTAATGGTAGACCTAGCCCCAGAATAAAAGGGATGTTTAAATATGAAGTTTGCCCTTATTGTAGACATATTGAAGTAAGCAATCATTTTGTGATAAGATACAGAAGAGATGAGACAAAAGGCAGGTTTAATTGCAATTCTTGCAGTGTTATTTATTTAGCTAAATGTCAAGCCTGCCTGAGTTTTTATATTGGCAAGATGGAGAGAAAGTTTAAAGACTGGTTATACAAGCATATTTACAGTATAAGGAAAGGGAAGACTGAGAATGCCTTAGCCAACCATATTATCTTACACCCAGGTCACTCTTTTGTTTTTCGAGTGATTGACCAAGTAGTTAAAGATGTGAGGGGAGGCCCCTTTTATTTGAAATTGGAGTTGCTAGAATTAACCTGGCAACTTAGATGGCAGGCTTATGTGTTACCTGGGCTTAATGACATCTGTTCCTTGGTTAGTGTGTTGAAAATAAAAGTTTGTTGAGATGAAGAAACATTTCCAAACACACTTGTGGTCATTACATTTCAGGAGTTCATAGATTTCAATATTGTTTAGAGACTTGTGAAGATTAGTATTTTTAACTATTGTTTATCTACTTCTTACTGTTTTTAATGCCATACTTATTTGTGAAATTGTAGTTTTTATGTTCATAGTTTTTTATAATAGTTGTTTATATCAGGAAGCAACAAAAATGTTTTTGTTTATGTGAATGTTTTTGTTTTATACCATGATTTGCTCTCTTTGATGAAATCATATGACCTATTTCTCTGATGAATCACATGATCTATTTTCAGAGTAACGTGAATATTTTTTACACCACATGATTGTTTAGGCAAAATATATTTTGTCTGAAGAAGTTTGGTAATATACCTAACAAAAGCATTTACTCTATTTGTCATTAAAGTGCCAATTGTTTTCTGTTTCTTTGCCTTTTTTGTTGTTTTAAGTAGTTGGTTTTACTTTTCGTGAGTTAAAATCTTGTTCACCTCCATACTGACTTTTTGGCAATGTCAGTCTTCCAAAGCTTCCAACATAACAAACAGAATCTGGATACCCTAAAGATATTGCTGCTAAATGCTAGGAGCCTTAGCAAAAAATTCCACACCATGCAAGCACTTCTTACCCTGGAAAACACTGATATATGCAATGATACAGAGACCCAGTTCAAGACTAGTGAGAGCACTCCATCAGTGCAGGGTTTCAGTCCTTGCCACATATGCAGGCCCATTGCATTAAACAAAGGCACTGAAGGTAGCTGTGTATTCATATTCTTATTAAACCATTTAGAAAAGATAATGACCTGGAAGTCCTCCACATCCAACTTTCTATTAACAAAACTCCTTATTAGAATGGCCCATACCTCTTACTTAACCAGTATGAAGTCCCTGTGCATTTAGCCAAACACCAGTTTGTAAATGGTTCATCTAATGCCCTGCTTGTAAATATTTCACCTCCCAAGCCCCTGCTTACATTTATCAAGGATACCAGAACTTGTCAGAGATTTAGGATGCATGACTACGCTTAAAAAGGCCCTTGTGGTCATTAGCCTTGTAAACACCTATGAACTTATATATCCCAGTGTTCTTTCCTTAGGCCACTTCTCTTTGGCATTTATTTATTGGCGGTCAAAGTAAATATTAAAGGTTTATGGCTGAACTAAACTTGGTACCATCATAAATTCCCAAACCAATAGCTGGCATCAAAACCATGGACTAAAATTAAATGCCAAGAACTGTATAATCATATCTTTCAGCAAACATTACTTACCTTGTTACTATCACATTTACAACACACCCCTGAAAGTTAATCCCGTACTCAGGGGTATGGGAACCTATGTCAACAATTAATTGCTCTTTGATCACCGCATATCCACTGCTTTACAGACATCCTTTTCATTGCACAGCTTCTGCCTAATGGTATGGTGTCCAGCTACAGGCGTGTAATCATTCCTCTGTACTTGGCTCTCATTAGCATGATTATTGAATATAATACCAAATTTGGAATGCACCTCTTCAAACATATATCACAACTGGAGCAACCACAAACATTTCGTAGTACAAAATCAAGTTGCCTAAATCATGACAACTATGCAGAGCATCTCAAAGCCATTTCCCTCTTGTTGGTATCATACAGGCTACTAAGAACCTGCTTTTCCCTCTATATATAAAAACTCAGCAGACATTATCCTGACAGACCAGTTACATATCTATAAGGCCAATGGTAGTGTGAACCCCACTTAAAGGATCTCAATCTGTTTTGCATCATAAATAGACCATGTTGCAGAGACAGGTATGTAAAGCGGAGATTAGCTCTTCCGTGGAGCTACCTTCCATTCCAAATGAGGCAAAGTACTTCCCTAATTCTGTTCAAACATAATGTAGAGGAATGGATGTGAAACTACCAATTCACTCCTGGTTTAGCATCTATGTTCCTCATGGATAGAGGCAACACATAAATGTCCCAACATTTCCTTGTTTTACCCTCCTCTGGGTTATTTGTATGCAAAATATAAGGGCTTAAAACCAGCCTCTAAAGTATCTATGAATGTACAGGTCATCCTACAGGTGTATGAAACTTGAACTCTCAACCTTCAACTACCCTAGCTTCAACTCAGTGATGATCAGAGTTCCTCCATAGGAAAAAATGTTGGCAAGTTGTTGTGGAAGGGATTCCTTTGGTGGGGACTTCCCCCTTTTTTGAGTAATTCATATTTAGTATATATAATTTCAGGGGTGCAGAGGGTAAGTCCCCCCCTGAAAAAAACACTTAAAAAAGTGTTTTATGGCAAGGTGTTTTTGGCAAATGCAATTTGGAGATTCAGACCCTGTGTGAATTCGTATTCGACCACTCATAGTTGAAGTGAACCAATAAATACTAGCCCAGTATGCATAAGTGAAAATCTTAAATGTTACTTCATACGAGATTAAATAGGAATAAAACAAATACAATGCAAACTGATTACTAAAACGAAAATGGTGAACATTTTCATCTGTATGCACAACATTAATTTCAGCTGGCAGTTAGCAGAGGGAGATCTGTTAACAAGTTGCTTCCTGTGGTACAGGTTTTGATTCTCCAACCTTCATTTATCAACTGTGTGTCTTTGTTCAAGAAACTTAAGCAGACAGTGCTTTAGGGCAAATGGAAAATTTGACTAGGGCTTTCAAACTTCTCCTAATGCACATGCCTAGTAACTACATATTATATATACTAATACAGTTGTTTCTAAGTATCTAATTAGTGTACTTTAGGAACTTATTGCTTTGTTTCTTAAACATTCTGGAAATTGTTTACTTGGTTCTTTCATTAGACCAGTTGCTTGCCTGAAATTTGACAAAAATAGATGTTGCAGTATTCAAATCAAGGTCATGAAACATATACAAACAACTATTTCGGACTATGACATTTTAAAATATCCCTTTATATTTCTGTTATTGTTCAGGCCAAGTGGTATATGCAATTCCAATTGGAGCTGCCAAAAGTGTTGGTACGGCTCTTAATTGGTGAAATCTTAAAAAAGTATTTCAGCTTTAGCCAAGTACTCTTAAGAAGTGTTTTACATTAGGACATTCAAAGTGTATTTTGCAATTTTATTGTATGTTTGCTCTATCTTATGGACAGTAAATAAAGAGGATGCATAAAGAAATATAAGCAGTTACAGAGATTGGGTTGTATTTACTTGTGCTGTTTCTGTTATGCAGGGTTTTGATTTGTATAATATATCCAAACCTTTATGAAATTTTTAATTCTAAATTCCATTTATTATAACAAATAGAGTAACAACTCTTATTACAGAAAAGAACATATTAACCAAAACCCATGAAAATACACACTGAGCTACTATGTACTCCCAACAAGAATCAAATAACTATATACACTATCTACCTGCTCAGCATAATGCAATCCTTATTGTTACATCAGTCCATTGTTATCTTGACTAACTGGCTCATCATTCTGAAGAGAAATGCACAGACCAGAGTTATCAAGTAATTTTTGCCATTTGCCAGGGGTGGCCCTATCCTATTGGGCACTTTTAAATTAGTATAGAATGCAGCTTATTTTGTTACAAACAAATTCTTTTACTTTCTCCATGTGCCAGCTGCCCTTACATTTCCATTTCTTGGTGTGTAACAACTTAATCATACAAGACAATAGCCAACACACCTTCAGAACCCTTTTATGGTTAAGGTACAATTCCAGCTATCCAGAACTTCCACCTCAGGACACAATTTAATTCAAAAGTTGCTCTAACTCTTCTGTCTGAACACTCCTAATAGGACCTGACATTGTTGCAGCTCCAAAACATATGTAGGTTATCTGCATTTGGTTGTTTACAAGCCAGCATGACCCTGCAAGCACCTGACCCAAGCTGGCATATTGGTCTTGGTCCTTATATCTGGGCCACCTAGTCAGTCATTGTGACACTTCCCACACCTCATCTCATTCATCACTAGTCAGTCTCACATTCTCTTTGATCTGCCATCTCCTTGTCCAGACCTGTAATCTACCCTTAATTTCAGAATCCCATAGGTTCCCAGTTATTTTCCATTTTCCTCAAGGAGCTAATCAACTTGCCATTTTCATTGGGTAGATATGTCTGGACAAAATGTAGCTTATCTGAACATAGGTTAACCTCTCCTGTTACCTAAGATTGTATCTAGTCTTTATCATAGGATCATAGGATCATAGAATCATAAGAGGTAACCAGGCTAATGGTCCTAGGGACCTTATAAGCCTAGGCAAGTATAGACCCTGTTCCCAAGAATATCAGGGTCTTAAATGCAACTAAGTCAACAACTATTGCTCCGTCCAAGAAGGACACAGAGGAAACTCCTTGGGGTGACTTTGCCGTTTCCCATCCAGTCATCCAAATTACACTTAAATAGGGTCAGAGAGGGTCTCTGCTTCACCTGAACTGGAAGTTTGTTCCAGAGAAAAGGTAACCTCTGTGAGACATATCTGTCTCTCCAGGAAGTCCTGTTGATGTCGCATACTAGGTTGAGTTCACTAGAGTGAGTGCATCTTATACCATTTGATTTATAAATGTGCAGCATTTCCATTAGAACAGGATCTGAGATTGCTTTATATGCAAGGCAGAGGTCACCTCTGAGTAGTCTGTAAGAGTATAGTGACAGTGATTTTAGTCTGTCAACATATGATATATGCCAAAGACCCTGAATTTTCTTTGTAAGAAACTTTTGAGGTCTTTCCAGTTGCTACAGGTGCCTGGTAAGGTACATTCCCAAGGTAGCATTGTACTATATTATTGTCTTGATGGGTGAGGAGTACAGGGGGGTTATAAACTCTTTTGTTCTGGATGCAGTGTCCACATTTATGAGGTGGATTATGTAGAAAGCCTTTCTTACCACTGTAGAGATGTGGTAGTGAAAAGAAAGGCTGCTGTCAACCAGTGTGCCCAAATCTCTCACCACTGATTTTATGTGTAGTGTGTTCTTATTAATGTGGTAATCTGCAGGGACATCACCCAAGCTAAAGAGGATGATAATGTGGGTTTTTGCATTGAGTTTTAGCTCATGACTTTGGCACCAGTCGTTTGTCTGTGTAAGTCCCTCTTGTCAGATGTTGACATTGTTTGGGTACTTGATGGCTGCACCCGGTTTGCAATCATCAGCAGACTTTGTCAGCCATAGGCCTTTTGTTTTAGATTGCACATCTGAGAAGTAGATTCCAAACAATGGGGGCCCAAGCACAGATCCCTGTGGAACACCACTGGTTACAGGTCTGCTGGTGGAGGTAGAGTCACCTATTTTGACTGTGTGTGTTCTGTGAGCCAGTTTGCAACCCAACTTACAATATACATATTGATCTCCAGATGGGTGAGTTTATCAATGATGCCTGAGTGGGAAATAGTGTCAAAGGCCTTGGATGGGCTGTATGAATGTATTTGCTTTTGCCCAGAGCTTTGGTGACTGTCTCAAAGAAGTCCACCCAGTTCAAGAGGCAGGATCTCCCTTTAATGAAGCCACACTGGACCAGGTCAAGTGTTTGGAACCCTCCTATATCTTTGTTGATGAGGTCCATGATTATTCTTTCCCTAGCCTTGCAGATTACACTGGTCAAGCTTATAGGTCTATAATTCCCAGGGTCAGTAGAGACATCTTCTTTATGTAATGGGATGATGGTTACTGTTTTCCATTCAGCAGGTACAAAACCAGTGCTTAGACTGTGGTTAAAAAGAGTACCCACTGGTGCAGCTAGTTCCTGTTTTAATCTATTTAGAGCACAGCCTGGGATATTATCAGGTCCCATAAAGGCTGTGTTATTGGCTTTGGAGAGAGAATTTATGACCTGCTCCTTGGAGATAGTAGGTGGAGAGCAGGTGGTAGCGATGATGTGGCAGATATGTGGCAGGGACAAGGGGGGAGAAGTTGTAAATGTACTTGTCAGCTAGCAGGTTGGCTAGTTCCTCAGATTCAGTATATGTAGTGCCATTCACAACAAGTTCTGCGCAGATCTGTTTTTTTTTAAAGGTTGTTGACGTAGCTAAAGAAGGCCTTATGGTTATCCTTAGTGAAGGTGGCTAATTTGGATTCATAGTTAGCTTTAGAATGCCTTACAAGGTGTCTTATTTTCTTGTTTAAGCTGAGGATAGAATGCTTCCAATTCAGAGACTGTTCCTTCCTTCTCTTGGACAGCAACTTCTTTCTCTTATTGTATAACCTGTTAATGGTGGCTGTCCACCAGACAGACTTGTTCTTTCTTGGGGATCTTGTTTTGATCTTATCAAGTATGGCTGAATCAATACATTTGTAAAGATGCTTATACAAGGTGTAAATCCTAGTATAGATGCATATGCCATCAGTGAGGGCAGGGGCTATGAAGCTATTAATGCTATCATATATTAGGTTGTAATTGGCTTGGGAGAATTTTTTAGTCTAGTTGCTGCTAATGGGGGAGGGGGCGGGGTCAGATGTTATTGTTACTTATAATGAGACTGATTTATGATCAGACCTTACTAGATAAGGCCACACATGTGGGGTGGTGCAATGATCACCCATGTTAGTGAGCATCAGATCCAGAATGTCTGGGCCCCTTGTGGGGGTGTCAACCAACTGGTCCAGGGCACCGGAGTTGATGAAGTCCAAGAACCTTTGGGCAAGTGTGTTAGTACATGTATAATTTACCCAGTCTATGGGTGGATAGTTAAAGTCACCTAAAACCGGGGTGTTTGGTTGTATCTTTAGTGGTTCAAGTAGATCCAAGTATGCAGTGCGAGTATCCTGGTTCATGGAGGGGGTCCTATAAATGGCAATAACTTGGAGAGGGGTCTTACCTACACTCAGTTGGAGCATTGTCTCTGACGAAAGCGCTCACAATAAACGGTGTGGTGTACTTACGGCCTGCTTGTTTTTTTGTCAGTTTATCAGTTTGTTTCTTCTTTTCTTCTTTCTTTTTTTCCAGTTATTTATTGTCAGTTGCGTCTGGATTAGTTCAAGGGAATCGTTTTGTTTAACCAGTCTAGAGGTATATTTATCTTTGATGAATTTTGATACTCCACCTCCTTTAGTTCTCGCACTTTACCCCTTTGAATGTTGCAATATGTTGGACCTGCTCAGTCGGAGTGCCTTCTACTTCCACTAACAGCTGATTCCACTTTTTACCCCCATGACAGACCATGTTTCCTCACCTATCCACTAGAACTCTTCACTAAAACAGTAAATTGACTATTAATTAATAATTATTCTATTAATTAATTAATTAGATAGTTTTTTTAAATAATTACTCTGAGGTCCCCTCCCTCATGACAAGTTTCCCTGCTGCATGTTATCATTATGATGCAATCCATGTTTGAGGTGGTTCAGGAGAAGCCAATCCCAGTTAATTTTGCACCTCATTTCTCTTTTTTTTCTTTCATGCTGTTTGACAAATATTGATATATCAGGCTAATTTAACAGCTGTTACATATGCTGCCAAGTATGGCAGTCCCAATTCCCCCATGACATTTGTGAATGCATGCCATCAAAGTCCCCACTTTCCATTTTGAGACTCCCAAGGTGTAAATGTATAGTAATTTCTGAAGCTCAACCATAGCTGAATATCTAGAGAAAAAGGTACATTTCTAAACAAATAAGTAACGTGAGGGGACCACCATAGATCATGTTACTTACATTTTCCCTGACAGCATATTACATTTGCTATGACTTAACCCTAATGTTTTAACTTTCTCTCTCTCTCTGTCTCTCTCTCTCTGTATTATCTGTAACCATGGATTCCCAGGTACTCACTAATGTTAATTCAAATATTTATAATTTGACAAAAGATTATCATCTGCCCTTGTCTTAAAGTTATTATTATCATAGCAAATCAGAGCAGACTTTGCATAGTTGCGCTACAACCCAGAGACTTCCCCAAATGTTCAGAAAACATCCAATACCCTTCCAAGAACCTTTGGGATATTTATATTCAGAAGCAAGCAGTCATCCACAAACATTAAAAAGGAGCTAGATATTCTTTCCAGCATAAATGTCTCACCTGCACTGCTAATTCTTCCATTACCAAAACAATCACCCCCGGGGTGAGGGGGTATCCTTGTTTAGTACCTCTCTCTCTCTGTCTATGTGTGTATATATATATATATATATATATATATATATATATATATATATATATATATATATATATATATATATGTGTGTGTGTGTGTGTGTCTGTGTGTGTATATGCTTTCTCTATCTGAGAGTCCTCCTTGTGTACAGGGCCTTTAACCATCCAATAGACTTTTCTTCCAAAAGTCTCCATCTCAAAACTTTAAACAAAAACTCCCAGCAAACAGTGTCAAAAGTCTTCCATCAAAGAGCACCATTCCTGCTGCTTGACAAAATTTCTCCTAAACACACATAAAGGATCCCACCAGTTGTCAGCTATATCCCTCCCTCTGACAAACCCATTTTGCTGCTTGCTCACCAAATGTGGAAACTCAAGTTCCACCCTGTGGGAAACCGTTTTAGCAAATATTTTTAAATCCAAACTTATCAGTGATATGGGCCTATAATCTCCTAATCTCAAAATATTCATGTTTAGCCTTGGGAATAACCCTTATAATAGACCAGTTGTGCTTTTGACCTGGGCCTTTCATAAAAGTGCAAAAATTGTAAACTCCAGTTAAGGCTTTACAGAGGTCTCTTCCTCCCCACTTATAGAATTCTACCTGGAATCTGTCTGTTCCTGGGTCTCTATGACAGTTCACACTAGTTATTGCTTTGCCTACCTCAATATATGTAATGTGCTTATGGAGCTTCTTGGCTTGCCCTTTACATAACGGTTTATATTTTGCCAAGCAAAAGTCCCATGTAACATTGCTTGCCTGATTGGGCAAACCATACAGAACATTATAAAAATCCCTAAATGCCTCCCTTAACTCTTCATCCCTTGATATTTCTTCCCCACTTTAATTAATGACATTTAATATACTCACCCTAGGGCACCCTTGATGAAAAAAACTTGCAATGCACTTAAGATTACCCTCCCTTTTCAACCACCAGCATACCCCTTCCTCATCTCCTCTGCCTCCGCTTTTGTTGTTTCTCATAATTTATGTTCCATGACTCACCTCATCTCCAGATCTTTGAGATAATGTGTGCTTCCCTGTTCCACAATTCCTTTTTGTAATTATCTTAACTCCCTATACTTCAGTTTTATAACCCTTCTTTCCCTATATCAATCCACCCATTCTCTAACATTCACATTTGATCACTAACTGACTATGCCTATGATATTCAGGTCTACCATACAACCTGCACTTTTTCTTCCTGTAGCACTAAATTAAAGTTTCTTGCCAGTATACTAAACAAATTGGGCATATGTAAATTCTGCCAGTGCACTAAAAACACCAGGAAAAAGCCTTTTTATCCTCATTAGGGGCATAAACAATGCCTGCCTTCCAGTCTTCATTGTTAATTTTTACCTTCTAAATCAACCACCTACCTTTTCCATTTATCCTATCTTCTTGTAGCACAATATCCAATGATTTGTGAAACATGAGCAATATTCCTTTTTTACCTTCATCCCAGTTGGTGGCCAGCAATCATGGTTATATATTCTTTAGTTTTAAACTTGTGTGACTATTTCACCTTTAGCTTAGTTTCCTGCAAACATTGTTTGTGCACTCTTTCCCGCTTAATCCTCTTCTGGATACTGGCATGCGTAAGTGAACGATTGCTTCCCTCCCCATCCCATGACATAAACTTAAAGCTGTGTGTTGGGCCTGGTGTATCTTCCCAAAAACAAGCCTTTGCTGCAAACTACTTGCTTTTTGCTGACCATCCGTACCTCTATATTTATCAAGAGACATTACCTGGGTTGCAGCCAAGTCCTTAAGTGTTACCCACCTATGCCTGGTCAATAATGCCCCTAGTGGTTCTTCTAAGTGGAATTATCCTCAAGTTCCTTCAGAAGACATTCACCATCATAGCATACAAAGCTAGACTGTTTCACTACCTCCCCTCCATAGGATTGTCAGCACCCCCCTTTCTATTCTATAAATGAAGTCTAAGCTTATATTGAACACTTAATATAACTATATCCCTGCCTAAAACTCAGCCTAAAATTGTCTTTCCCAATTGCAACAATAGAACATAAATTAGTCTTACCTTAGGATGACAGTCCTTATTTTTATCATTATTATAACTTCTGTAAGGTATAGGGACCTATAATAATGATAAAGACAGTCCTGGGGATTCATTAACATTGTGTCTAACATGATTGATTGTGCTAGCATGGCAAGCAACATTGCTAATCAAATATGCATGCAGGCAAGGCACAAAGCATAACAAGGAGCCTCATTTCATGTCCATAACACAAGCTTATGTCTATAGGATAAGCAGCTACAGCTTCAGGGCTATATTTATGCAAACAATATTAACAAAGGAGTGTGCAAAATGAAGAGCATAGTCAGAAGCAAGTGCACACGTGTACACAACAGCATTCAGACAGCTAAGCTAAAAATATGTGAGCAAAGCAAGGTCTTGCAACAAACAGATAAAGGATACTGGTGTACAGTTCAATGACTTAAATCAAGGATAGGTTTGACATTACTGACTGTGTAACATAAACAAACAGTCATGGCACTGTGCAGCAGAAAAAACTGTTGGAGGACAATATGGCCATTTTGAATTATATATCGGCACACCTTTCAACCTCCCGATGCAAACTAAACATAGAAATAGTGTAGGTGCAAAGGCACAAACTTAGGGCCAACTCATAAATAACAGCCCTACACACTCTGAAAGTGGATTGAATAACAGTTGTGGAAATAACATGCGTGACCTGAAGGGTATGAAATCAGACACAGAAAAGGTCTCTCATCAGTGACTGATATTGTCAAGGATATGCCAGATAACCTCAAAAGTCAGGTGGAACAGTAGATAACCTTACATGCTACATAAAGCAGACAGGTTGTTAAAACCTTAACAGGTGAGAATTATATAAACTGGGAATGTGGCATATGTGGATGCAACAGCACATACATACCTGTCAACAATGGAATATGAGCTGTGCACTTATAAAATAAAGTTGTTTTAGAAATGGAAGATGGATTTTCTCATAGTGGGTCAATGCAACATTCTAATCCACATGCCAGTACAGCCATGTTATAATGTTAATGTGAGACAATGTATATATTAGATTACAAGGGATCATGAGAACCCAATCAGTGACAGTTCTCACATGTACAGGATGATTGTAATAAAAAAACAGGAAGTAACAAATCTCATGGGAAACAAACCCAAAACTACCATATGACAAATGTAACATACATATGTGTTAACAAGGGAGGTATGTGAAGTAGTAATGATGCAAGTCTCCCAGAACACAGCACACATCCTTGCAGATTTGCATGGATCAATTCTATAGCCATTATTGACACATATTCCCCAAATGCTATCATAACAAACCTAAAGGAACTCCAGCAATTCATTGAAACTTCAACCCATCGAACAGCAGCTGATCGAACACAACTTATCCCAGTCGATCAAAAAAGTCAAAAGACAAATATAGACATTATTTTTGCAGGGATCAAGTTCCCCTGTGCCCCCTCCATATCCCCCGCCAAATATATATACCAACTCTGAAATTGCACTGCAGTGGAGAAAGAGCAAATTCCCCAATCCCCACTGTACCATGATCTTGCATAGATCAACGGCCGGCATGTTCGATCAGCTGATTTTTGATTAGCTGTGCTGGCAGATTTCTGGGTTTGACAAGTTGCCATTTGACAGCTTGAAGGTGACCAAGAATAAGATGATAAAGAAAAAAAATATGTTAAGTTAACACAGGATAGTCAACATATTGGGGAATGTGACACATGGCAATGGTAGAAGAGACAAAATTAGGGATCACATTGAACCCCCGCCAATGTTTGTGACACTTTTCAAACCACAGTGCATGATACAGAAGCAGTGGGAGCATTGATGAGTGTTTTAACACATTGCTAGGTTATGGAACAGCTACTATCAGGCAAAAAAATGCACAACTTGTATTTGAACCTATGTCCCAGTTAAAGTGTATGTTTCTAAGTATATGATATTCATAAGGCATGCTAAAAGAGTACTTAAGAGAGAAGCGTCTGCCAAATATGTTTCAGGGGAATAGGCAACTTGATGTCAGGAAACCAAAATGTAACTAGCCAGGTTTTAACTCATGACTTTGTGCAAGAATAAAATGTTATCAAGGCATGCTAACAGAGTAATCAAGAAAGAAGTGTCCTCCAAGTACATTTCAGGGTAATAGACAACTTAATACTAGGCAATCAACATGCAACTAGCTGGGTTTCAACTCATGACTTTGTGCAATGATGCATTCACAATAATAGGGTATTATTAACACCTGCTAACAGAGTACGCAAGAGAGAAGTGTCTGCTAAATACATTTTAGGGGAACTGACAACTTGATACCAGCAATGCTAATGCATTACTTGCTGTTAAAATCATTAACCTTGATACTAATAATAGAAATTCATGGGTAGGACTATAATATGCCACAATAGAAAGTATTCACAAGAGGTTTAGATACAGAAGAGATGTACATGTAGAATTAATGCAGCATAATGTAAAATGTGCACAGGAAATATGGATATGGCAGGTGGGAGTGAATACCAACAACCAGTGTTTGAATCAGTACATAATATCAGTGAGGCATATAATCTGCCAGACTAACATAGTGCACTAACACTTTTTAATGCCTACATGGGATTATTACCATATGACAGTTGTCAGTATTCCAAGGGTGAGATCAGCATAGATTCAAATCCTGCCTTCTTAACTCATGTTCCAATTAGAAGTACTCTACCTAATGATGCCACAGACCAAGTTATATAACTCTTATCAGAAATCACACATATGGATGAAGGTCATCAGCAGTTTGTGTGTGAATGAATATGGCCACAATTAAAAGTTGGCATAACACATAGGGGAGTAAACAACACCCTGCGAAAGTTTCTGGTCAAAGTAGAATGTATCATAACACATTTGTACAGTAAGTCATTAGTGTCTATCAACAATTCTTTTGTATACTGTGACAATATATACCAGACATAATTGTGCCTACCTACAGCACAGTCACATGATATATGTGTCAGCTAATGACACAAGGCTATTGTATAACCGTTGTGAGAAACTACATATTTTCCACTGTTGAATATTGATGCTGCTTTGTGCTAACAGGTACAGAATGGGAGATACAATGTGTATATTGTTAAACTGAGTATGTACAGCACTTAGGGAATCACAATATCCCTCCCATCAAAAAACAAAGACATATTTAACATCACATCTGTTGAGTAAGCCATTCCTGCTTGTCATCCGTGCTTTTTTACACATTCACATAAAGTACACACTGCTGGATGCTGACACATGCTTGAGTAAGTCACATTCTCTAGACCTCTGCAATAGATGCTGATTTCACAGAAGAAATCAAAATACAGTTGTCAGAATGCAGACTGTTGAAGGGATAACATGAGCAATGTGTTTGAATGCATATGGCCTCCGTTAAAAGGGAGTATATCACCTGGGGGATCAAAACCAGCTATCTGTGAAAGTGTTACCACTAAGTGGAATTGTAAACATCACATCTGCTGCATAAGCCATTCTTGCCTGTTACCAGTTCTTTTTTGTATAGTAAGATGCAAGGTGCATGCTGCTGGATTTGAATACCTGCCTACCTAACTCATATTCTCTAGACCTGTGCAATAGCTGTTAATGCCACAGAAGAAGCCACTGGACAATTTTCAATAAGACTACAGCTGAACTATTAAAGTGAACAACCTATGTGAACACATATGGCCTCCATTAAAAGGGAGTACAACACTTGGGGGATCAAAACCCTCAACCTGTATAAAAGTTACCACTGAGTAGAATTGGACATCTCACATCTGCTGAGTAAGCCACTGCTGCCTTTCACCATTTTCTTTCACACTTATTCTAGGTACCCACTGCTGGATTTGAACATCTGCCTAACTAGCAAATCATTTCCTACACTTGCGCACTAGCTGCTGATGGCATGGAAGAAATCATACAGTAGCTCTCAGAAGGATCAACTTGAGCATTATGTGTTCGAATGCATATAGCCTGCCTTAAAGGGGAATACAACGTTTTGGAAATCAAACCCTCCCCCTTTGTAAATGTTACCACTAAGTAGAATTGCACATGTCTTATCTGTTGTGTAAACAAGTCCTGCATATTACTATTTTCTTATGCATTCATATTAGGTGTACACTGCCATATTCAAAAACCTGCTTGTCTAACTCACCTTTATCTAGACCTGTGCACTGGCTGCTGATGCTGCAGAAAAAGTCATATTATACCATGACCCCCCCATTAATATTCCAAAACGTGCACGCTGATTGGCCAGCGTGCACGTTGTAAATCGACTTATACTAATGGAAAAAGGTCCGGTCGCCTGGACTTTTTCCATTAGTATAAGTCTCTTTTAAAACACTGTCTTGCTATGTTAAAAGAGTTTAACATAGCGACACAGGTTTAAAAAAAGCAACGGAGATCTCCGTTGCTTTTTTTAAAGCTGTCTCGCTATGTTAAACTCTTTTAACATAGCACAATGTAAAAGCTAACGGAGATCTTGCTTTCTCCATTGCTTTTTTTAAACCTGTCTCGCTATGTTAAATGGGTTTAACATAGCGAGACAGCTTTAAAATAAGCAACGGAGATCTCCGTTGCTTTTTTTAAAGCTGTCTCGCTATGTTAAACCCATTTAACATAGCAAGACAGGTTTAAAAAAAAAAGCAATGGAGAAAGCAAGATCTCCGTTGCTTTTTACTGTTTTGCTATGTTAAATGGGTTTAACATAGAGAGACAGCTTTAAAATAAGCAACGTTGCATATTTTAAAGCTGCCTCGCTATGTTAAACCCATTTAATATAGCAAAACAGTAAAAAGCAACGGAGATGTTACTTTCTCCGTTGCTTTTGGCCACAGCTCTGATGTACTGCGTAGGCATGCGCAGTACATCAGACCTACATGATACCAGACAGCTGCGGAAGGGCAGCAAAGAGGCATTATACAATGCCATTATTTAAGAAAAGTAATTATTTCTTTTCTTAAATAATGTCATAGTATAATAGCAATAACCCACTTCTGGGTGTGGGTAATGCAGGATTTACCCACGGTTGTCTTTGTGATACATGTCTCACTTCATATGAGTTGTCATGTTAGGGAATGATATATGTGTGGAACAGTGATGCTAGGTACACATTAGTGGAATGGACATAATGATGTGCTTACTTATACATTGCAGCACAATGGTATAACAGGTGAAGTCACAATTGAACCTGGACTTTCATGTGCCTGACAACTCACAGGTGTAGTAAGGATGCAGAATGGAAATCATAACAATTGCAAAGGTGTTGTTAGAGGGCTTGAACAGATGGTGTTAGGTGATAGTGACATACGTAATTTAGTGCCACCTATACATTCCTGATTGTTAACCTTAAGATCACGTCACTATGTATTATGACATTAAGTCTCCTTTTTATGAGTGCATCAGTGAAAACTGGTTGTTACATGTATACAATGTGCAGAATAATAACGAGGCCTACATGATATTTGCTGTCATCAATACTAGTCTGAAAATATACCTGCAATTGTACAAGCTCAGTGGAACACACTGTGACACTGGGAAGAAAATCATGAGAGAATCCCTCCCTCAGGTACATACAGCACTGCATCAAGTGCATTGGAATGGACTCCTCATGTCAGCAGTGCAATAATCCAGAAAAGCATATACTACTAACAGAGGCCACTGACATTACTTTCACTCTGTCAGAATTATTTACCAAAGTGCAATGCTGTCAAGTTTAGTTGCTTAAGGATGGCAAAATATTAGCGCATGCATAATTATTTTTTGAGTTTGTGTCACAGGATGAGAAATAACAGTAACCCTTGCTGCTTGATGCCAAGTACCATGCAAATGTTGAGAACAGAAATAGAGATTTCTCATCACAACTCTTTTAAAGGCTATATGTGTAGTGTGTGACTTTATTTTTTGACCAGATTAAAGGTGTGAAATGGGGTTGACAGAATGGGAACCAGGCACAGGGAGAGACACTAGGGGACTAATTAAGAAATGAGCAGGATGGTGGTGGGATAGGACCATATCTATCCACATCTTCACAAGCTAAGATTGTATTTATACAAAGAATTTGGGAACTTTAAATACTCAAATCATAAATAATGCGTGACAACAGCTTAATTGATGTGCAACCAATTTGATGAAATCATGTATATAACACATAGAGTTATGTATGGAGTGTAACTTTTTTTGTGGGACCTGTGCCTTTTTTTAAGGCAGAGGAAATATTGGGGAAGGTATTTAAGAATATCATGGGTAGGTATGTAGGATAGGTTAGGTAGCAGATGCAGACCTACAGGACATATGTGACAGATATGGATGGTAATGAACACAAAAGAGAGGGGAACCCCATGATTGGGTTTAGGTATGTGATTTCAGAGGGGCATAACCATCCATCGTGAACACAGTGGGAATCTAGTTCTCACTCTCAGAATTGTCACTGGTATCTCTTGTCATGGACACCTTGGGTAGTGCTGCATGGGAGAGTGATTTTGCAATATACTGCAGGATTCTCTCCATATAGCCAATGCAGGCACCTAGGCCCCTCTCAATAATCTCCTCCACTAGACCCATCAGATCTTGTCAGGTGAAAGTCACAACCTCCACTGACACTATTCCCGGTGGGTACCACTGTACCACCCCCAGGGCAGAGCTACCTATTGCAGTTGGGACAGGTAGTGTAGGCGTTGTGGAGGCAACCCTGCCAGGTTGTGACCACAAGTGCTGGGAGCCTTTGTTGCAAATACTGGCATCACCACAGCCAGCTGTAGAGGGATGGTGTCACACAACGACTCCAGCCACAGTCAATAAATTTGATACAACCAAAGATCCAACTGTAATTGCCTCCAGGAACAGAAACAGAAACAAGAATGCAAAAAAAATCAATCCAATAGGTAGGTACTAGGCTATCGGCCCTGGGGGCCTATACAAGCCCAGCCAAAAAGGTACCCTGGCTTTTGCCACCCAAGAAAATTATTTTCCTGTGCCACTGTTGAGCAGAGCCACAGAGGTGATCCCCGGGGTGAATTTCCAGTTTCCCATCCAATCATCAAGATTTTTTGTTAAACAATAGTCTAGCTCCTCAGTGTAGAGGGATGGTGGTCTGAACCACTGTGGCCAGTCTAGCTCCAACTGATGGTAGTCATGATGACGCAGAAATAAATGTAATGTAACGAAAGATAAAAATATTAGAAATTATAGCAAGAAAGGGAGGGGGGAGCAGACAAAAAAAGAAAGAAATATAAATATCTCTGTAATGTTAATGTCACAGTCATTATATATTAAACGTACATTTTTAAGATTATTTACATCCATATACAAATGTGTCAGGCTACGAATATGTGTTACAATAATGCTATGATATCCTTGGTTCTCACAGGTAAAAACAATCTACCAAAGTGTAATTATTTAAAAGTGGATTATGGATAACAGTTTATTAACTGTGCATTTGTCCTAATTACATGTTATTCTAAGGTATGAGTACAGGTATTAAATATTGAATTGTAAAATGCATATCAAACATATTTTCTTTTGTCTGAAACTGAAAATAAATCATCTGTCTTCAGTAAAAATTAACTAGTTCAAAGCTACATGAGTTAATAATTGTACATGTCAGTAGAGTTTGCAAATGTGAATCTGTAGTTTTTGAGGGCAGGGCATTGACAATGAACTTGATCTTCTTCCTTGCATGGCTCTGACCTGTCCAGGATGCCAGCGAGTAGTGCTGCTACAAATGTTGTGGCTGTGTCCCTGGAGACACCCAGACTACACCCCTCATTGGGTATAACACCACACACACACACACACACACACACACACACACACACACACACACACACACACACACACACACACACACACACACACACACACACAGTAAATGATACCTTGTGTATAAAAGATCACCTAGCAGTTGTTGGAGTAATACTCTTTGTGGTTCACTTACCTCCTTCCCAATTCACCACGTAGGGCCTTTATTTTGGGTTTATATTATATCTTTGAAAACTGAATTCGCTGAACTGCATCTACATCAGAAATGCAGTTCAGCGAACTGATAATAGTGAAATTGCGGTACAGTGAGCATCAAAAAATTTGCCCTTTCCTCACTGTAGTGCGATCTCAGAGTTGGTATATATAATTAGTGAGGGGTATGGGAGGGCACAGCCCCCCACAAGATCGAATTTGGTGAACTGGATTTCTGATTGATGCAGTTCAGTTCAGCGGATTCAGTTTTTGATAAGATAATATAGACCCTTTATTTCAATGTGGGTACAGTCTCTGGTTCCCAGTACCTCAGAAAAATGGGCTATGACATAAACATGTGCATGGTGAGAGTTCTTTCTTCTTGATTACATGGGAACCACATATGCTCCCCCATATGTTACAGTATTACATTGAGGAACTGTTGGAGTTCATAGGTTAATAGGTAAGTACTAGGCTAGCTGCCCTTGCAGGTCATTTAAAGCCTAATCAATTTTCTTGTAAAAGTGAGAATCCAACCCTGTACCTTGTGCTGGTGATGTTACCACCTTAACCATTATACCAACCCCAAACCCCTAAATATCATGACCAAATGTGAAAATCAAACCCTTTACCTTGTGTCTGTAAGGTAAACACCTTAACTATTATGCCAACTCCCATAAAATATAGTATTGTTAAGGCAGAAGCTTGTGCCCTCCCCCCACTGTGTCCCCTATAAGTCACTGAAAGGTCCTGTAGTTAAAATATGTAAAGCTACATATACCTTACTATCCACTGGGATGGGTTTTCTATACTTCCCAATGAGACACAGTTGGGGGTGGCTCATGTCCACAGTTTGCTGTATGCTGTTCCTGTCTAGCTTCTTGCATATACAAGTTTACAATAGCTGCAGCAACCTCTAGCATATTTCAAAATGTTTTGGATGCTGAATGCAAGCATATAGCCAAATTGGAAGATAAAGTGAGCACAATTCATTAGCATACAGCATGGCTCAGTAAATGATCATAAGCTTCCTTGATTTCAAGCCAGACACGTCATGTTACAGTGCTTCCTGAAATGTGAATATCCTGCTTGTGGTGCTCATACTGCACGTGAGCTCAGTGAGATACTCTACCATTAATGCCCCAGACAACATCTATAACATGACATTCATGTCAGTCAAAATTAAGGAGAGTGCCCTTCACCACAGCCAGAGGGCATGCATGAGTTAAATAAAGAAATAGTTATTTCAATAATAATTCCCATCTTAATATTACTTCTACAACAAATGCATCAAGAACATGTCTGACAGATGAACATAGAGCTTGCATCTCAATTAGTATAGGACCATCATTACAAATAACAAACAGAACAGTGACAATTGCCTATTCCCTCTCCCATAAAAATAATGAAGATTCATCTTCTATCATAGCTGCAATAATCAGTTTATATAGCTACATATTACTGTGCTCCCCATTTATCCATCTTGCAAACAAAGGGGAACTACTGATCCTCTACAGGAAGTGCAGTACAGCTGTACAAAAGGATTAAAGTAAGAATAATTTAGGTGTTACTTCTCACTTGCATGGCAGGTGGAGACTACTAGTTAGCACTCCTCCAAACTCTTGCCTAGCCTTTGGAGTCCCCTTGTAGACCAGCACCTCTTAACTGTCGAGTTTAATGATCATGAAAAGATCTCAGATCTTGCTTTACTGCTAGGGATGCTCCTTTACTCTGGTATAATGCCAAAGTCCAGGGATTTCCAACTTCACCTCAGGCCTTGCTTGTCATAATCATTGTACTTTTCTTCTCCTTTAAACTTAGTCATCTCTGCATGATGGCCCTCCTTCCCATTCCTACCCCCTGAGTCTCTGCATGATGCCCTTCCTTCCCATTCCTACCCCCTGAGTCTCTGCATGATGCCCTTCCTTCCCATTCCTACTTCCTGAGTCTCTGCATGATGCCCTTCCTTCCCATTTCTACTTCCTGAGTCTCTGCATGATGCCCTCCCTTCACATTCCTACCTCCTGAGTCTCTGCATGATGGCCCTCCTTCCCATTCCTACCCCCTGATTCTCTGCATGATGCCCTTCCTTCCCATTCCTACTTCCTGAGTCTCTGCATGATGCCCTTCCTTCCCATCCCTACTTCCTGAGTCTCTGCATGATGCCCTTCCTTCCCATCCCTACTTCCTGAGTCTCTGCATGATGGCCCTCCTTCCCATTCCTACCTCCTGAGTCTCTGCATGATGCCCTTCCTTCCCATTCCTACTTCCTGAGTCTCTGCATGATGCCCTTTCTTCCCATTCCTACTTCCTGAGTCTCTGCATGATGCCGTTCCTTCCCATTCCTACCTCCTGAGTCTCTGCATGATGGCCCTCCTTCCCATTCCTACTTCCTGTGTCTCTGCATGATGGCCCTCCTTCCCATTCTTACCTCCCGAGTCTCTGCATGATGCCGTTCCTTCCCATTCTTACCTCCCGAGTCTCTGCATGATGCCGTTCCTTCCCATTCCTACCACCTGAGTCTCTGCATTATGCCCTTCCTTTCCATTCCTACCTCCTGAGCATTCACTAGCCTGTTGTCTTGGACTTCTCCATTCATTGTCACTCTTGGCACTTATTTCTGGTAGAAAAACTGCCTCACCACAGGGTTGCTGCCCCTTCAGGTATAATAGGGCTTTTTTCTTACAAGAACTCTTCAACTGTGGGGATTTAGTAGATACATACGATCTTTGATGTTTTGTCTTAGCTAATTTCCATTCCATCTCTTTATCAGCCATCTATCTTCCTTAGTGACTGTACCTTCTTTGAGCTGAGTTAACTGCAACCTGGCCTTGTCTACAGACTCCCGGATCTCCTCCTATAATCTTAAAAATACTTTTACTATCCTTTTTTACTACTAAAATGAGTAAACTAAGGAAACTTTATAACCCATCTCTGTCAGTTCCTTTTTATAAGTCAAAAGTGACTTTATCAAAGCAAACAACTTTTCAGAGTAATCAGCCACAAAATAATGCATGTGGTTACTCTGGCAAATGTCCTTAGCTTCCCTTGTTATGATGCAAAATGTAATCTCTTATTCTTGCCCAATGAAGGGCAAGCAGGACATGCCATGATGATGTCTGTCCTCTCCCATAAGGACCCACAGTATGCATATGCTCAGTTGTTGGATTCAGATCTTCTGACAAATTAAGTGTTCTGCTGAACAGCTGCTCAAAAAAATCCCAGCCCCTAACTGAGTCTGGGACTCCTTTCATCCTCAAGGAAACTCTTCTGTTTCTGTTCTTGAGATCATTCAGCTTTGGGGTTTGTTGGATGTTCTCTTCTCGCACTGAATTTAGTGTGCAGTTGGAAGAGTTTATGAGTTCCTGTAGCATATGCACTGCTTTATTAAGGCCTTCAGTTTAAATTTCTAGCTGTACCAGCTGCACTGTCTGCTTCGCACATCTTCCTGTTCCATAATCCCCAAACCAGCAAAAGTTACAATGTTTGGGTATTTGAAGGTGGACTATGCTGTTACAAAATCATCACAGACCATAAAGTATATAACGTGGTCTTATTGTCTTACAGCTACTTATTTATTTTGATAACCTTAATGGTGGAATAAGTAATGTTATACCCATTTCATTTGTGTGCCAAACCAAAGCCAATAGATAGTATAAAAAAGATATGAGAGATAGCAATGAAAAAGTAACGTCACTGTCCTATTTGTTCTGCACTGCTCATGCTTTTATAGATCTGTACCACCTTCATTTAAGGAGCACCCCCCCCCCCCCGGGATTATACCATGTAGACATTGTGAATGACAGACACAAGCAATGCTTCACCACAGTATCAGTGCAGTTGTAGCATGTGCTGCAGTAAATGCATATGCAGATGTATTGCTCAGCACACCCAGTAAAAGCTACACTAAATCAAAGGTGAAACAAATTGCAGCTCTGGCCCCTGAGTATTTATTAAAGTTATGCAGTGATGAGGGCTTATAGCAGATAAATAACAAATGACAATTAGATCATCTAACATATCATGAGCCTTCTGTGTCTGAGAATAGCATAGACTAACTGAAAAAGACAAAATGTGCATTTTCTTAAAATAGGTGAGAAGAAAACTTTCATGGTTAAGCAACAGGATGCAAATGTCAATGTAGGGGGTTATCTGTCTATCCTGACAGGGTCACCAGTGTTGCTCCACCAGACTCTGTATTGGGGCCACTTCTTTTTGGATTACTTTTCTTAGACAAAAATGTAAGAAATAGGCTGTTGATTATTAGAAGCACAAATGGTTGTACCAAATAGCATAATTACTCTAATAAAGGGTGCTGAATTTCTCCAAGATGGTCTGAAAAAACACAAATCTGATACATTAGTAATAACCTCAGATTTGATGCCAGTAAATGTAGACTATGAAACTTGTCAGAAAGAATATAAATTATGCTCACAAAATAATTAGTCAAATGTACAAAAAATCACACCATCGTTAAAGACCTAGTGACAATGGTAAACCAAAATTTAAGCTCTGATCAGTGTCATTCTAACAAAGTTAGGGGACCATATTCTGTAGACCAACTAATTATAAAAGATATGCATAATCATTCCAGACAGATGATTATACCATTTTACACCTCAGTGATGCAAATCATTCTTTAACTATTTTTCAGCATTGAAACAAGCTACGATCCTCCTTGAATGCACAAAGAATCCTTACTAGAAAAATCAGAGAGTAAGAAAACTCGAACTATTCAAAAAGTCTTCAGGATCTGTCATTACATTCTGTTTCTTATATGTAACTTAGAGGTGAGCTCTGTCTAGTACAGTTCTATTTAAAAGTGCATGTACAGAATGCAGTACTGGGGAACCTAAAACTAAATCAGGAAACATAACACTAAAAGTAAATATTAATACTAAAAAGTGACAAACATATTACACAATGTCTTCCAAAATTATGGAATCTACTTTCCCTACCTTAAGGAGAGGTCATACAATAATTTCCTTCAAAATAATCTAATAAACTTTATTGTGTATGTATGTATTTGTGTGTGTGTGTGTGTGTGTGTGTGTGTGTGTGTGTGTGTGTGTGTGTGTGTGTGTGTGTGTGTGTGTATGTGTGTGTCTATATATATATGTGTGTGTGTGTGTGTGTGTGTGTGTGTGTGTGTGTGTGTGTGTGTGTGTGTGTGGGTGTATGAGTATGTGTGTATGTGTGCATATATGTGTATGGATTCCCTTCACAAGCTTGAAGTTTCAAAATTTCAAACTACAAATGGTCGAGACGATAACATCGAAATTTTGAAACTTCAAAAGTTTTGAATGGAGATCGCTGTACAGCATGGAACAGGAAATTTACCTTTTTCCTCATGGTAGTGCGATCTCAGAGTTGGTATATTTATTTAGCAGGCAGTGTGGGGGCTGCATGGGGGCTTATCCCTGCAAAAATGTAAAAAAAATTGTGTTTGTTTTTATTTTTTATTACAATTTCAAAGTTTCAAAACTACGATCTTATGGTCTCGACCATTTGCAGTTTGAAGTTTTGAAACTTTGAGTTTCTGAAGTAGATCCCTGTGTACACACACACACCACACACACACACACACACACACACACACACACACACACACACACACACATATATATATATATATATATATATATATACATAGACAATGTCCCCTTCCTGTCTTTGTTGCAAGCTCTCCTAGAAACACAGAAAAACTTCAAACAGTGCAAAATCATATCAGATCTGCTATTTTATTGTTAGAGAAGGCAGGAGTCTTTGCTGTTGTTATGTAACCACATAGGCAGGCGGACTTCTTACCCATCCCATTAGCACATGCCTTTGTAGAATTCTTCATATGGACAAATGTAAGGTCTTAACATGCTTTATTTCTGTCAAACAATACTTCATAGGTTCATAGGTTCATAGGTTCATACTAGGCTATCTGCCCTGGGGCAATTATAAGCCTAGCCCGATTCTGTATGGCTTACGCCACCCCTTGATTTGAGTATACTGTGCCCATTTTTAAGGTTTAGTTTACTGTGCCTCTGTCTAATAGTGACACGGGAGTAATCCCTGGGACAAACCTACGATCCCCCATCCACTTATCGAGATTCTTCTTGAAGAGATTCAGTGAGGTGCTCTGCCTCACATGAACTGGAATTCTATTCCAGAGCGTGAGAGCCTCTGGGTTATGAACCTGTCCCTCCAGCAAGTTCTATTTATTTCTGTGCTGAGGTTCAAGTCCCTCAGTGTGGCTCTAAGGGATTTAGATTTACTGAGGTGGAGCATGTCCATTAATTCTGGATTTGACATAGCTTTGTATGTCAGGCATAGATCGCCTCAGTAGGCGGTATGCAACTGAGTAGAGCTGGAGTTTTTTTAACCGAGCAGTATATGGCATCTGTTTGAGACCCTTGATCCTCTTGGTGAGATACTTTTGGGGTCTTTCTAATTGCTGCAGGCGTCGGGTAAGGTACATCCCAAAAGGGGCATTGTATTCTATGATGGGCCTGATGAGGGATGAATAAAGGGGCACAATTACCTCTCTTGATCTAGATGTGAAACCCTTCGTGATGAGGTGGGCTATGTAGAAGGTCTTTCTAACCACTTTGGCAATGTGGTTTTCAAAGGAGAGATTGCTATCAACTTGGGTCCCCAGGTCCCTAATAACTTTCTCTGTACTTAATGGGTTTCCGCCTATGTGGTAATTTGTGGGCACATTGTTTTGCCAAAGGGTATGACTAAACATTTTTTGGCATTTAGCTTTAAACCATGGCGCTGGCACCAGTTATCTGTCTCTGTGAGACCTTTTTGAAGGATGTTTGTGTCAGCTGGAGAGTTGATTATGGGTCCCAGTTTGCAGTCGTCTGCGAACTTGGTGAGCCATAGTCCTCCACGTTTGCCTGTACCTCGGAAAAGTATATACTGAACAAGAGTGGTCCCAGGACAGAACCCTGTGGGACGCCACTTGTGACCAGTTTTGAGTCTGACATGGCTCCAGCAACTCTCACTCTGTGGGTTTTGTCTTTGAGCCAGTTTGCGACCCATCTTGTGACATAGGGGTTTATATTTAAGCTGGATAGCTTATCTATGATGCCCGAGTGGGGTATTGTGTCAAATGCCTTTGCAAGGTCCAGATAGGCTGTGTGGACTACCTTCCCTTCATCTATGGCTTTGGTGACTGTTTCAAAGAAGTCAACCAGGTTCAAAAGGCAGGATCTGCCCTTGACAAAGCCAAACTGGGTAGGATCTAGTGTCTGTAGGTCCCCAATGTCTTTGTTTATGAGCTCCATGATGATCCTCTCCATAGCCTTGCAGACTAAGCTAGTCAGGCTTATGGGGCGATAGTTTCCAGGGTCCGTAGATGCTCCACCTTTGTGGAGTGGGACCACTGTTGCTGTACGCCATTCTGTGGGCACATATCCTGTAGTGAGGCTGAGATTGTATAGCTGTTTTATTTGAGGGATTAGTTCCTCTTGTAGTTCATGTAGGACGCAACCTGGGACGCCATCTGGTCCCATGGAAGCAGTGTTTTTGCTTTGGAGAGGGCAGCCTTCACCTGAGCATCCGAGATGTTTGGGAGGCAGCCCTCTGCTGGGATAGATATTTGCTCTTTTGGGGGAGGGGTGGAGAAGTTTGCACTGAACCTGTCTGCCAGGATATTGGCGATGTCTGTGGGTTCAGTGTATTTTTTGTCGTTTAGAATCAACTCAGAACAAGTCTGGGAGTTGCATCCCAGGTTTCTAACATAACTGAAAAAAGCCTTATGATTGTCTTTGGTGTCCTGTGCAATTTTTCTCTCGAAGCTGGCCTTGGAGGATTTTATGAGGGATTGTAATTTTTTTGCTAGTACTGATCAGAGATGCCTTCCCTATTAGGGATTTTGCTCTATCATGTAGTAGCTTCCTCCTTCTGTTGTACAGTTTATTTATGGCAGGGGTCCACCAGACTGGACGCCTGCCTTTGGATGATTGGGTCTTGGTTTTGTTTGGGATAGCATGATCCATGCATTCCTGGAGATGTCCGTAGAATGCATTTATATAGGATTCTGCAGTTTGGGCTGTAGTTTCCACTGGCCCTGGGGCCTTGAAGGATTCCACTTTGGTTTTGAGAAGTGAGAAGTTTGCTTTTGAGAAGTTTTTCACTGTGGTTTTCTGGGCTGGGGGTGGGGTCGGGATGTGGACATCCAGTGAAATTAATTTATGGTCTGATCTTACCAATGAGGGATATACTTCTGGTGTGGAGCATAGAGTCCCCATGTTGGTAATGATCAGGTCTAGTATGTTGTCCCCTCTTGTGGGAGTGGTGACTAGTTGTTCCATAGCATTTGAGTTTATAATTTCCAGGAATCTTTGGGCTAAGGTGCTGGGGCTTGAGTAGTGCTTCCAGTCAATGCTTGGGTAGTTGAAGTCACCCAATATAATGGTGTTCGGAGAGATCTTCATGTTCTCCAATGTTTTCAGGAAAGCCAAATGGGATTCCTGACTTTGAGAGGGTGGTCTGTAGGATGCTATAAACTGAAAAGCAGTCTTGCCCACTGTTAGTTGCACATGGATGGTCTCCGATGCTTCGTGCAATGCCACTAACCTGGAGGTGTGGATATCCTTGATAAATATGGAAACTCCCCCTCCTTTTGTGGTTCGGTCCGGGTTTTGGGCCGAAAAGCATGATATGAGGTATAGCCTGGTAGTGCTGGGGTGCTCTCTGGAGCCTTGAACCAGGTTTCTGTCACTGCACAGATATCGATGTTCTCCATACTGAGGAGAGCTTCGAGTGCGTGCATCTTGAGGTTAAGACTTCTGGCGTTTAGCAGCATTACCCTTAGTTTCTTGTTCCTTGTGCTGTCTATGGGGGTGGGTTTGACTTTTGAGCCTTGCCTAAAAAAGGCACTATGGGGGTGGCAAGAGCCTTTGCCAATATCCGAAATCCCAGTGGTGACAGGACTCTCTGATTCTGTAAATCTACCATTTATCCTCTCATATTATTTGTTTGTTTTCAGTGACAGAGTTTTCTCACACCTAGGTCCCTGTTTCTGGAACTCACTCCTTAGCACTCTTTATTAGCTTTTGACCCTCCCGTCTTTCACCAGCCAGCTTAAAGTAGACCTACAATGCATCTGTGAATGCAGATGTGCTGATTTTGCAACATAATCTAACTCATTTGGCTCTTAGGTTCATGAGTAAGTACTAAGCTAACTTCTCTTGTGTGTCATTTTAAGCTTAGTCAAGTGTTTTCCCAAAGGTGAGTCAAACCCTGTACCAAATTTCTGTGAGGAAATCACTTTAACCATTACACTAATCCTCCTTCAGTTTAACTTCCTGTAGGGCAGCATTACGAATAACATAATAAGATCAAACAATATTGCCAGTAGAATCCACGCCAAACGTCTCAAACACAAGATAAATGTCAAAACCACAGAAAAAGAGACGCTGACAGCTGCAAAAATTCCAACAAGGCCTTTACTAGTGCAAAAATACAAGCGCTTTCACAAAATGAGCTTCCTCAGGTGTACATCAAGCACTAATGAGACACACCTATATATACACAATACAAATCACATGATGCAAAACAATCAACTTCCTACTTTAAAAATATTTAACATGTATATAGGAAATATGTATAAAAATATATACACACAAATAAAACCTAAACAGTAAATATAAATATAAATATAAACATCATTTAATATGTATTAAATACTAGAATAAACAAATCAACCCTTTAAAATCATCTTTTTAGTGGCCTCATTTTCAACCTAGGTTTCAGGGGAATGCATTCATTAAGACCATGCCCTTCCGTACTTCTCAACCTGGTAATCCAGATAGCTTCTAGATTCTCAGTCCTATTATACATATCACCCTGTCTAATACTCTCATGTAGTAATCCAATTACTCTAAAACCAAAGACATGAGATTCATCTGTACTAGATACATGTTTGGAAAGTGCATTAGTTGTACTAAGTTTCCTGATGTTATAAATATGCTCCCTAATCCGATCCCTAAGATGCCTATCCGTCTTGCCAACATAAAATTTGGCACAGGTCCTACAACTGGCAAGGTAAACAACATGTTTACTATCACAAGTGCCAGAAACTTCAAAAATGTAATTTCTACCCTGGTCCGGGTGAATAAATGATGACCCACAATCATTGCAATTCCCACACTGTTGAGTGCCAGTGCAAACACTTTGTGACCTATCCTCCTTCGTATAGCAAAGTCTCCTCTTAATGGATCTATCATTTCTAAAACTGATCCTAGGAGTAACATCAATTATACCTGCTACTTCACTATCCGTCAATAACACCTGCCAGTGTTTCCTAATAATGTTAATATACCTATCTACATCAGAAGTGTATTTCAGAGAGACTCTCAGATTAGTCTGGGTTGAGATCTTATCTGAACTTTCAGAAGGTTGTCTCTTCATGGAGAAATAAGGTCTGGCTCTATCACTCTGTTTACACGTAGCTCTCGGTACTTGTTCAGACAGGGTCCTGTCATCATACCCTCTTTCTTTCAAGAAGTTTTTGACTCTATCCACTTCACTTTCAAAATCTTCTTCCCTCACATTTAATCTTGAAGCCCTCATGACCTGATTTGCCGCAACATTTCTAAATATATGGGGAGGATGCACACTGTCACGATGTAAAAGATGGTTAACATGACAACTCTTCCTGTACTATTTGGTATTTCTATATTTATAGAGAAGCACCTTAGACCTATCCTGAATAAGACACAACATATACTAAGGGACACTGAGCATTTCCTTGGAGATTTGTATGATTTTTTATCCACACACACTGATTGTCAGGCTTCTTTCATTACATTGGATGTAGTTTCTCTATTCACTGTGATACCCAATGATTTGGGTGTGACAGCAGTTCAACAGTTTTTAGAGAGCTACACACAGTATAGCAATGAGATAGTCACTTTACTGGTAAATTTATTGAGAATGGTGCTTGCACATAATATATTTTTGTTTGGTAACCAGTTGTTTAGACAGTGCAATGGCGTAGCTATGGGCACTTCTTGTGCCAATAGCTACGCCAATGCAGTCATGGCAGTTTGGGAGGAGCGTTATATCTTTAAGGGTCCCTTTGGTGAGCATGTTTTGTTTTATCGTAGATTTGTAGACAATGTTTTTATTTTGTGGGAGGGGGATGAGGAGTGTTTGTCTAGATTTTTGTTACATGTTAACAGGTCTACAGATTATTTGCAATTCACACATAAGATATCTTATGAAGGTTTAGATTTTTTAGATGTAGCAGTACTGAGAGACCCGGAAGGGAATGTATATACCAAACAGTACAGGAAGAGTTGTCATGCTAACCATCTTTTACATCGTGACAGTGCGCATCCTCCCCATATATTTAGAAATGTTGTGGCAAATCAGGTCATGAGGGCTTCAAGATTAAATGTGAGGGAAGAAGATTTTGAAAGTGAAGTGGATAGAGTCAAAAACTTCTTGAAAGAAAGAGGGTATGATGACAGGACCCTGTCTGAACAAGTACCGAGAGCTACGTGTAAACGGAGTGATAAAGCCAGACCTTATTTCTCCATGAAGAGACAACCTTCTGAAAGTTCAGATGAGAGTCTCTCTGAAATACACTTCCAATGTAGATAGGTATATTAACATTATTAGGAAACACTGGCAGGTGTTATTGATGGATAGTGAAGTAGCAGGTATAATTGATGATACTCCTAGGATCAGTTTTAGAAATGATAGATCCATTAAGAGGAGACTTTGCTATCCGAAGAAGGATAGGTCACAAAGTGTTTGCACTGGCACTCAACAGTGTGGGAATTGCAATTGGTGTAGTTATATAGATTGTGGGTCATCATTTATTCACCCGGACCAGGGTAGAAATTACATTTTTAAAGTTTCTGGCACTTGTGATAGTAAACATGTTGTTTACCTTGCCAGTTGTAGGACCTGTGCCAAATTTTATGTTGGCAAGATGGATAGGCATCTTAGGGATCGGATTAGGGAGCATATTTATAACATCAGGAAACTTAGTACGACTAATGCACTTTCCAAACATGTATCTAGTACAGATGAATCTCATGTCTTTGGTTTTAGAGTGATTGGATTACTACATGAGAGTATTAGACAGGGTAATATGTATAATAGGACTGAGAATCTAGAAGCTATCTGGATTACCAGGTTGAGAAGTACGGAAGGGCATGGTCTTAATGAATGCATTCCCCTGAAACCTAGGTTGAAAATGAGGCCACTAAAAAGATGATTTTAAATGGTTGATTTGTTTATTCTAGTATTTAATACATATTAAATGATGTTTATATTTATATTTATATTTACTGTTTAGGTTTTATTTATGTGTATATATTTTTATACGTATTTCCTATATACATGTTAAATATTTTTAAGTAGGAAGTTGATTGTTTTGCATCATGTGATTTGTATTGTGTATATATAGGTGTGTCTCATTAGTGCTTGATGTATACCTGAGGAAGCTCATTTTGTGAAAGCGCTTGTGTTTTTGCACTAGTAAAGGCCTTGTTGGAATTTTTGCAGCTGTCAGCATCTCTTTTTCTGTGGTTATTACCAATAACATATGTGTCATGAATAGTAACAGGTCTGCTTTTCTGCACAGTTGTGTCACATTTCTGCCTTTTACTACTTTTTCTGCATTACTATATAATTTGTTTAATAGCTTTTTGTGTTTTATTGTATTCTTCAGCTGGACTGTTAGTTATACATTTTTATTATGACTAGGTCATGACTGAAAAGGTGCATCAGTGGTCCAAATAAATAATTAGTTTCAAACAATGGAAATTGCAAAAAAGGACAACCCTGAATCACAGCAAAATGTGACTGTATTTTTACTGCATTGTGCATTAACTGACCCAAGGAACAAGCATGTATTAGTTGTGGCAGATGGTAAAACAAAGCTGTATGTTAATTTAAGCAAAGAATGGTATAGAATATGTCATAAATCAAACCATACTGAGAAATTTTGCAAATAGAAAAGTTAAAGAAAGACTCCTAATGAGAATGACAAACAAAGAGTACAGGATAGTAAACATGATTCAAAGCATGTATACAAACTGCAGAACAATGGAGCTGATGAATGGTCAGAAAAAATGCAAGCAAACATAGAAAAACAACATTTTGACATGATATTTTAAAAGTTGTAAGGAATGAATCAGAAGGAAGGAGATATTATTTGTATCACTCCATTCGGCACAGTCCTGAAATGTAAAATTAAATTGGGTAGAGTAGCTGCTTTTTCAGTGGTTATCTGTAAAAGAATAATTTGGTGTGTATCCAGTTAGGTGAATCTAATATGTTACTCTCTCTCTGTCTCTCTCTCTCTATATATATAAAATATATGACAACAGTTTTCAAACATGCAGAAATAATTGTGCCAGCCAGATATGCAAACCTAACATGCTCTGTTTGTGTGTATTACAGAAAAAAATAGCACTTTGTGTTACTGAGTTCATAAAAGGCAAGGTTTTGGTCTGAATTGCTACTTTATTACAGAGCTAGAGGTGATTTCTACAGATAGTAATACACTCATTAAAACAGATGTTTTACTTACTGGCTGTGTTGCCACAATTGTTTATTAAAGAAATAGGAATATCAAATATCATAATTAAAAATTTGAATAAGAAACACATTTTAGCCTTAAATTCTTAAAGCCAGTGTGATGTCTTATACTTTTACTCCTAAAACTAATGGTGTCCTGCATAAGCTGAAATATTCAGCTGTGTGTTATCCACACATTAGTGAAAGATCTACATCCTTAGTGCCGGTACTGAAGAAAGGTGAATCAGTGGTGTTTGTCCATGTACAAATGCAGTACTAAGGACTCTACAATCCATCCCTACCAAAAATGGAAGATATTTTTACATCCCCTGACGGAGAAGGAGAGGAATTTTTGCCTTGATACAGACACGTGTGCAGATCAAATGAAGAAGACCCTTCTCAGAAATTCATAATCATTAATATACATAAAGCACTGCTTCACATGCCTTTTGGAGTGACATCTGCCCTCACAATTTAGCAGCAAGAAATGGAACAAGTACTCGAAAAAATTTCTGTTTTACAACCTGCTACCGGGATCTGATTATGGAGGTGGAATAATGATAAAACGAATGTAGAGAACCTAAAAACAGTCTTAGGCACGTTAAGAGTATGTGCTTAAAACAATAAGGAAAGTGTGAATTTTTAGTTGATGAGATTTCATATTATGGGTATGTGTTTAAAGAAAAGACTGAAAGAGGTTTAAGATAAGGCCAAAGATGTGTAGACCTCAGTGTTTGCAGCAAATTAGGTTGTATTCGTGGCTTGTAAACTACTATTGATATATTTCTACAATATGCTTTGGTCATAATCACACAGCTGAGGTATTGTATTGGAAAGAACTGAAAGAACCAGAGCTGCAGATACATTTTCAGGGAGTCAGAAGAACTGATTATCTGAATGTCCTTTTTTTAATTCTTGTGTTTCTATAATTACTCTGTGATCGTTCTATATAATTATTAAAGCACCAATCTTTCTTAAATATAATGCATGGGGTGCATCCTACCATTTTTTTATCAAGCAAACCCTTGTCAAAAACTTTCCAGTCTTTTATAAAGATTCATCTCACCATTTCAGTGTCACCATTATGTTAACACTTACACCTTATTAAATTTAGTTTCTTTCAATATGGAGTTGTTTAATTCAGTGTTGATGTTTTCATTTTCTTTCACCCTGAGGGGTGGAAAATAAAATCCTGAGCCTCCCTTATTATGAACTTCTATAAAAATTCTACTCAAGAAGCCCTCAGGGTAACACTTTTTAAAAAAAATGTTGTCTAAGTTTAATACTCTCTTTGAGAAATAATTTTAGTTCAGAGGCCATCCATACCAATCTAACTAACTGGCCCCTAACCAAAGCTCATTTTTGATGTAATGGGTGACAACTATTGAAATGTAATAAAGTGTTAGAATATGTGGAATTTCTATAAATGCTGGAGATGAACCTCTTATTCATATCATCCCTGTGCATCTCAATATCTAAATATTTTAAAACTCTGGGTGAATAGCCAGTAGTAAACTTCAACAATTCTGTTGTACTATTGATATACTCAAAAAAATCCATCAGTTTTTCTTCATAGTCTTTCCAAAAAATGACTAGGTCATCCAGAAAAAGTCCTTATAATATCCAGCAATTTTCATATACTGAATGGAACGCGTAATTGTGCTCCCAATAGGCCATCACCACACTGGCAAAAATGGGAGCACAAACCACCCCCATCGTTACTCCAGATTTTTGCTTGTAAATGCCACCTTCAAATAAAATAAAATATCCATAAGATTTCTTAAAACATTGACACTGCTGTTGTCAAGAGTTGTCAAGAGTATGATTTAAAGTCAAATATTCAAAAAAACATTTTAACCCGGTGTCATGGGGAATCAGTTAAAAAAGTTTCCATCACATCACTGCTTAACAGTAAAAGGTTCTCAGTATATATGTTTCCATTGATGTTCTTCAGAAAATCCCATGAATCCCTAACAATGTGTTTCTCTTGTCTCAGAATATCCTTGAGTTTAACATCTATAAATCTGGCTATCCCATGAATCTTAGCACCTTTGGCATCTGCTATAGAATGCTAAGGTGGATCAAACTGATTTTTATGGATTTTTGGAATACTGAAAATACCTGGAATATGTGAGTACTCATTTATCAAAAACTCATATTCTACATTAGTAATCTCCTCCTGCATCATTAAATCATATAGTAAAATATCAATTTTATTGTAAGCAATATTCAATTCATTTTGGGTTCCTATCAGATGAGCGAAGACGCATTTTATCGAATGTGTCTTGGTCGAGCTTGAAATGTCGAAAAGGCAAAATGATGAAGCGGCATATAAGCAAATTCTTTCCCTGGGAAAGAAGTCCCATGGCTGCTTCCATCACTTTGCCATTTTCGGCACTGTAGTGCGATCTCGGAGTTGGTATATTTAAGTAGGGGTGCGTGGGGGCACAGCCCCCCACGTCGGGGGGTGTGGGGGTCAAAGCCCCCCACTTTATGCAATGTTTTAATGTCTTTTTTTGTTTGTTTGGGAACAGCGATTTTTTCCCCCTGGGAAAAAAAAAATCGCTGTTCTGGTTGTTCGATGTCTTGTGAATTTGAACTTTTGAGTTTGTTATAACAATGTTCAATCACTTGATCTTTTATTGTTATAATATAGACCCTTCATTTCTAGAAACTTGTTCGTACTGGTCAGAAATAAATAATGTCTCAATTTTCAAGTTATAATCATTTGTGTTCATTACCACCAAACCATCCCCTTTGTTGGGCTTCATCAAATTAATCTTCTTATTGGAACAAAAAAAAGTAATGTCTTTCGGCTTTTCCCGGTTAGGGGTCGCCACAGCACAACTCGGTCTGCTCATGACTGGCAGTCGATTTTTACGGTGCCGAGTTGCTAGCCCAACACCCAACTTTCAAGGAAGGCACACCCATTCATGCACGCACCTACCTGCATGTCTTTATACGTCACTCGACCATGATAGTTATTAATAATTTTGTTTCTTCCTTTGTAAAGTTAAAATTAATGGACCCAGCCCTTAGTCTGTTCCCCTAAAAACTGTCGTATTTCAAAGTCAAATTCACATAATTTCTCAATAAATGAAATAGCTGGTATAATGGGGGATTATAAACACTTAACTTTTTCAGACCATCATTGTAATCTGAATTAAATTCTTTGCCAAAAAATAATACAGACAAGTTTAATGTCCTAGTATAAAGCTTCAGATCCAATATAGTTCTCACCAAACTAGCTTTTCTGGTAGGAACATAAGTCATACCCATCTCTAACAAATGTGTGCAATCACTGTTAACTTCAAAACAGCTGTGGTTGTAAATATTAAAATCACCATGTTCATTAGTGATAATTTTAGTTGTTAATCCCTTTATCAGTGACCCCTAAACTTCCCTTTCCTCACTCTCTGTTGTCAAAGTGATGCTCTCCATTGTTCCCTCAGAGAATTCTGTGTTGATGGAGAGGACCTCTTTCCCTTCACCTGTTTTTTTAACCTCTCGTACCTCCTGAGGGGTAGGAACTATAAAGGGTCTAAGGTATAATCTTTACTGGTTTTAGCAATCTCAAAAGTAGCAATAAAGATGAAACAAGAAGTTGCAGGACAGCAGGAGAATCAGTGATGGTGGATTCTGAAAGCTGGAAGAAGATAGGTAAGGAAAGAAGTATTTTCTATAAATGGAGAGAGGTAGGTTGTCCTGGTATCTACTCTGGAATGTAAGGAATAGAGGAGTATTAAAGGTTAGACTATAAAGATGTAGTCAAAATAAGAAGAGACGAGGGTTTATTTGGAAAAAGAAAAAGATACAATGTAGAATCGATAGGCACTATTAGGGAAGGTTGTGATTATAAATAAATATAGTGCAAAGCAGTATGGGAGGGAGAAAAATATAGAAAGAGATAGGGAAGTAGAAAACAAGGAACAGAAGTGCATGTATAGAAGTAGTACGGTCATTTGGCAAGGCCTTGGAACAAGAGTCACAACTGAAATGTGTATGTAGGAAGTATAATATTAGAGTAAATAAAACAAGCTATAAAGAAAGCTGTACAAAAAATGCAATACATTAAAGTGGAATAAACAGAAACTATCACACAAAGTTATAAATTGTAGTAACTTCTAAGAAGTTAGACTGGTGCACATTACAAAACATAATTGAAGCAGGAAATTTTCAGTAATGTAACAACATCACTAAGCAGTAGTGAGTATCAAAAATTTGGGAGCCAGAGTAATGTGATGTTCATCTATATTCATGCTGATATGTAAGCTGATAAGAGAACAATAAAGCATATATGCCTCATGGGAGGAGTACAATAAACTCACTTTGGTAAGACTTAAAAAGCCAGTTACGAAGAAATGATTTAGTAAGAAAGAAGAGGAAATCTTGAATAGCTGGGTATTTTTATCCTAGAGCTTCAAAACATTTTCAGATTCTAGCATGATTTAGATGTAGTTTGAAGTAGGTCTTAAAAGAAGAAGGTTGCTTATTTGTCTGATGGTGAAGGAAATACTCTTCCATAGCCTAGCTATGCCTACTGACTATGAAGGGTTCCCAAGTGAGTTACTTAATTTTTGGGATTCTATTTGACCTTGGTCTTTTGACTGAAGGGCTTTCTTTCAGTTTGTAGCAATTTATTGTATTGCTGATGGCTAGGTTATTTGAGGGATAGTGTAGTATTTATGTGCCAGGACTGCAAGGAAATGCAGTGATGAGTTTGGTTTAGGAGATTGGATGAAAATTTACTTATCTTATCATAGCACTGTTCAGACTTATTTATTAGTATAGTGTGCAGATTTTGAAGATTAGTGAAAACTGTGCATGCATACAGTAGGCTTAGAAGTAGGATGGATGTTGCAGTTACCTTCCTGTTGTGGTCAGTGAGATAAGGCCTAAATTCAGCAGTAGAGCCAAGTGCTGTTATATGGCAAACTACTCAGTGCAGCACTCTGCCAATGACCAGTTACTATCAGACACATCCTGCCCAGGCCACTACAGATAGCTACTTATTGAGCGAACTGCTCATGCTTGGCTGTCACAGCAAGTGAAAAAAAATTATGCACACTACTTCTGCAAAGCCAGAATAATAAATGCTTATTTTAAAGACAACACTGTCACTCACTTTTATCCACAGACAGCCCATGCATCCAATTAAAGACAATTTTATTGGATGAATATACCTCAAATATCAAAATGAAATAAAATAAAAATAGTAACAAGTGGACAAAGTAATTTATTTTAACTCCCCTACACAAATGTGTCCATCAAGTATTCTCCCCATGACCCCTGCAGTAGTTTGTCCTTGTATGCATAGGCAATTAAATGAAAAATTTCCCCTCAATGACCCCTTCAATAGTTTGTTCGTGTACGCACAAGCACTTCACTGGCATCAAAATGAAACATTCCATCAATGACCCCTTCAGTACTTTGTTCACGTATGTACACTCACATATACATACACTCATACACTCACGCTTTAATTACTTTCCTCCATCCCACTTTCTAAGTTAGTACATTTCTTTTTTTTTTGCTCTTTTTAGCTGGGGGTGATCTGCTATCCAGCAGCCAGTACCATGAGCTGCCACTGAATACTACCCTATTGTAGCTGTTTTATTTCTACTTCCAAACTTCAAATTCTCTTTCATCATAGCTTTTTCATGTTTTGGAGTTAAAAATGTTAATATTGTACATAAGTACTGATGATCAAAATTATGTCATCCTTTTAATATTTTTCCAAATGGTGTCAAATAAATAGACAAGCAGGTATATACACACACATATTTACACACTTGAATAGGCCAGCAAAGTATTTTGGAAAGGGATAGACTTTGACAGGAGCACTCAGATGATGTCAGAACTAGTGAACATTTGCATAACATCTAAATTTGAATCCTGTACTTTAATTTTGGAAAGTTGAGGCTACGTTTCCTCTGCTTTAGTGCCGTTGCCTTTCACTGAAAATGAAATGAGTGGTGGTAAACAGATTGGAAATCTATTCCAAACACAGAGGTAACCAAAACAAGAACAATATGATACAATTAAACAAAAGAAATTCAAATTTAATTTAATTAAATCCTGGCTAGCACTGGGGAATAATTCTGTTTTAAACAAGAAATGAACAATCAGCATATCACGATTTCTGGAAGGTGGTTCCCATATGAAGAATCAGCAGGAGGATGCAGTCTGTGAACCTCTTTCAATATGTTAATGAGGCACAGACGTACTGCATTTAGGCTTTGGGTTCAAAAGTCCAATTCAAAACAAGCGCAGGAACAAATAATGAGCCAACTGTCACAATCACTAGAAAACATTTCAGGAGAGCTTGTTGAGGCACATTGATGCTTAATATCTAGATGGACATTACAAAATGCATTGCATTTCTCAAGACTATATCTTGAAAATCCCTCACAGCATTAAACATCATTTTTTCACCTATGCACTTCATCTGTTCACAAGCTGTATGTGCTCAAAAATCATTGATGAAGCAGAATCCCACCTGTTACATATTAGCAGACCATCTTCAAAGGTTTAATTTCCTTCTTGAACAGCAAAAAATTCTTAAAGCAGATGGATGTTTCACTACAATCTGACAGTAAAGTATGCTGCCACATTCTCTTATTGCAGTGGAGAGAATACTCATGTCATCTGCTACTTTGCTTCTTCTAGAATTACAGAATTTCATCCAACTTTAATAACTCTGCAATGGAATAACGCACTGGCCTTAACTTTCAGCATTTTTCTCTTCCTCCTATGTGACAAACAGGAATTTTACACAGTATTATGTGTATCAAAATGCAACAACAGAATCCGCTGTCAGTTTGGAATCTTATAGGGTACAATAAAGATAGTAAAGGTGGATATTTCTGATGGTGTTCTGGTATATCAGGGCATTTACATTACAGGAAAAAGGGGTTGCAGGCACAGGTGCCAAAAAACAAAAACACTGGATCATATGAGTGTTTCTAATTATCAGCCACTTCTTGCATTAATACATTGTGGGAGTGTAAACCTGTAATGAGAGAGTTCTTCCAATAAGATTGTGGTGAACTTAGGTAACAAACTCTCCGAAAAGGTAGAGATTAGAAATGGCCACAGCAGAGGCATGCCAGACATTTTATATTTAACAGCATGTTTATGAGATATCCTCAGAACTGCAGCAGGATCCTGTAACAAGCAGTCTCAGCTAACTGATTTGTACTCCTTTCATCATTTAGACATTTGATGAATCCAATACACAGAGACAGACAGACAGACAGACACACACACGGACACATGCGCACACACACACACACACACACACACACACACACACACACACACACACTCTGGTTTATATGCAAGACAAACCTTTGGATTACATGTTTTAATGTAGTGTGTTTGCTAACAATACTCTGCAAATTTTTTCCACATAGGAAACTAAACATTAAATGAAACATATTGCAGACTTAATTCATAGGGTCACATTGTTAGTGAGCACACTAGTCATCGAGGTGGGCATGATGAGCTGTACTCCCTTTTTAAGGGAGAGCTATGCCTCCGCTCAGCAGATTCGTCAGCAGGCCTGATGAATGTCAGTCAAAAGGATGGAGCCTGCTGGCAGCATCTGAGAAGGCAAGAGGTTGTGTGTCACACTGTGGGCTTACTGGCCGAACAGCAGTAGTTTAGAGCCAGATTTAGTTATTATTTATATACATAGAAAAAAAAAGAAGATATATATATATATATATATATATATATATATATATATATATATATGTGTGTGTGTGTGTGTGTGTGTGTGTGTCTATATATATATATATATATATATATATATATATATATATATATATGTAATTAATGAACAACTAGGTTCTTTGCAGTGCTGGTTCGGCAATTCTCGAGTCTTGCTTGTGGTGGCCATGGGGGGGGGGATGTTTATTTATTTATTATAAAAAAGAGAGAGCGTTTAAAAGTAGTAGAGGATATAGTCCTTCAGGAGTTTTGTGTGACTCAGGAGTCACTTCATCTGACAGGTGAGGGGTTTGTTAATTAATAATTTACTTTGGCTAATATATATATATATATATATATATATATATATATATATATATATATATATTTATTATTATATATATTATATATATATACCTCTTATTCTTACTATGAACAGTACATAGCCTTATTCTGTTACAGTCTTTAGTGATTGTGCTTGACTCTGGGCTTGGCTCTAGCCACAACTACATAGAGTGCTGTAAACTCTCATAAACCCATCCCACCATATATACCTCATATTTCTACCACTAGGGAGCACTGCTCTCCCACTTACTGATTAAGATCTCCAGTATCTATTTTCCTTCTCTCCCAAGCTATCCCCCACTCCCATTCATACTTGCCTCACTGGCCTGCTTTGACTTAACTTGAGCTGTATTTCACCACCTTACTCCCCTCAGCCTCGTTTTCCCCTGCTGTCCCTGTACTTCAGTCACAAAGCACACTTTTCTGCTTCAGCTGGCTGATTGGTTTCAGCCAGCCACCTTCTCTTTAGCTCTTCCAGCTCCGTTGGCCCTATGGGCTCACTATGCTCCCCTACCCTGCCCCCAATTCCAACCAGCCCCCAGTACTCCTGCCTTTATTGGAACCCTAAACCCCTCCCTCTCTCTATCAACCAATCACCTCCTCCACAGCCCCACCCCCTTTTCTCTCTATCAACCAATCACCTACTCTACAGCCCCACCCCCTTTTTCCCCCACCCCCTTTTTCCTCCACCTGCCTATCTCAGTCACTCCTCCTCTCCCACCTAACTCCCTAATTCATCTCCCACTACTATATCTTTACACTTATCCACCATGCCTGGACTCCTACCTCAAAACATTCTCACTCCAACTATCTGCATTTTAATCTTACTCCCTTTATATCTCACTACCTCCTACTCCCACAACCTACTCCACCCACCCTTCCTATCCTATCCCCCCAATCACAACCTCCTTTCTTATCACTCAAAAACATACTTCCACAACATATCTGCTTCACTACTTCAACCTAACCCACTCCACTACTTCAAAATAAAATTATCTCCCCCCTCAACTAAGTAGTATACTCCAAAGATAATACTTTACTTCCCACAACTACTAAATACCAAATCAAAAATACTACTACCCTTCCTCAACTATCTCTGCTTAGCTGGAGACATACATCCAAATCCTGGACCAAACACTACCTGTACTGCTACTCTCCCCACCTCAAACTATAAAGCTAACCATAAATACCTCAAATTCTTCACCATTAATGCACAAAGTTTAAGAAATAAAGTAACCCAATTCCATGCCTGGTTGAACTACAACCAACCCGACATTGTAGCCATTTCAGAAACATGGCTAAAACCTCACATTAGTGACTCTGCAATCCTTCCTCCTGGATTCCAATCCCTCAGACATGACCGCCCAAACAGAAAAGGTGGTGGGGTAGCCTTAATCTACTCTAACCTACTATCCATCACTCCATACCCTAATCCTATCCCCACATTCAATAATGCAGAACTAGTAACAGGCCTGCTAAAAGTAAATAACCATAAAAGCATTTGTACCATTGCTCTCTATATCTCCCCTGGTAACAACACCACTACTCTGGAGGACATACTCCTCTGGACCTCGACCAATATTAAGCAGGAGCCCTATATACTTGGAGACGTAAACATCGATTGGAATAAAATCAATAATCCCAATCCCACCATATCCATCAATCTATTTAACTGCACACAAATTACTAACTCCATCACCAGGCCCAATAAAACAAACCCCCCAGGTACCACACTAGACTGGATCCTAGCTTCCTATCCCAATAAAATCTTAAACACTGGCATCACACCCGACCCTATAGGAGACCACTTGCCAGCATTTATCTACCAAGCTACCCACTCCTCTCCTCACCTACATCACGTCATCCACACACGTAACCTCACGAACTTTGACCCAACTAACTTCTCTGACTCCCTGAAACAAACAAATTGGAACCCACTAAAAACCCTTCCACTAGATAATGCTGTAAAATTTTTTCAACTCCTCCTTCTTAAACATTTTCAACTCCTTAGCACCACCAAGAACAAAAAGAGTAAAAACCAAATCTGCCCCTTGGCTAACCAAAGATACCAAAAAACTTATGCTACAAAGAGACAAATCCTGGAAAACATACCATCAAAACAAGCAGCCTGAAACTTTTCTTAAATATAAACAACTCCGCAACCTTGCTAAAAAACAAATCATCAGTAACAAAAAGTCCTGCTATATTAAACTCTAATCTAACCAATCTAAAAGTCCAAAACAATTCTGGAACTCCATTAATTCTCTTCTCAACCCAGGTACCAAAAGGAACCCCTGCCCTGACACCAGCAAATCTGACCCTGAAATAGCCTCTCTATTCAACTCCTTCTTCACTAACTCCATAGTTGAACTGACCAAAACCTTCCCTAACAATAACCCCTCCCCTCAATCCACCCTTTTGTCACCACCACCTACAACAGCCTCCGCCCCCAACCCTCCATCTATATTCAACCTTAAACCCATCTCAACATCCTATATAAAAAAATTAGTCTCCAAATTAAAACCTTGCTCCAATGCCCCTGACAATATCCCATCCTCCTTCCTAAAAATAGCCGCATATGGTATCACTCTTCCCATTAGCATCCTGAGCAATAGATCCATGCTAGAACCTTATGTTCCAAAACTATGGCGCACTGCCTTCATTCTACCTCTCCATAAAGGAGGCAAAACCAATAACATCTCCAACTTCCACCCCATAGCCATCCTCTCCCCAATTTCCAAACTACTAGAAAAATGCATTCACATTCAAATCATGCCATTCTTGGCCAATAACCAACTAATCACTCCAACCCAACACGGCTTCCATCCAGCCTATAGCACAACCACTGCACTTCTCTCTTCCCTAGAGACAATAAATCTTGCCTGGGACTCTGGAAAAATAGTTTCTACTGTTCTTCTAGATCTGTTCAAGTTATCCGATACCATCTCCCACACCCATCTCCTAAACCATCTCTCCGACCTTAATCTCTCACAGAATACCTTATCCTGGTTCTCTAGCTACCTCTCCAATAGATCTCAAGCTGTAAAACGGGGGACAGGCACCTCAACCTTCCTTCCCACCCCCACTGGGGTTCCCCAGGGATCCATACTCGGACCAATGCTGTTTAACATCTTTATTAACAATTTCTACAAAGCCATACCCAGTACCAAAATTGTACAATATGAAGATGATTCCACATTAATATGCAGTGCCACCAACCTCCCAGAGCTTCAGACACTGACCCAAGCTGCTTTCTCCACCACTGAAAATTGGATGCTTCAGAATCGCCTCTCACAAAATGCCAATAAATCCAAAATACTATTATTTTCTCCCTCAAAAGCTTCCCCCTTGATAAAAATTCATTCCAAATCATTAGCCAAAATAACTCCACTATAGAGATTGTTCCCTTTGCCAAACTACTTGGGGTCACTATTGATGAACACCTGAAATTCGACTCTCACATCCAGCAAAACATTAAGAAAACCCATATAAAACTTGGTATGCTATACAGGAACATCCAAATTCTCTTTCTTTCCACCAGACAAACACTTGCAACTACCTATCAACTCTCCTCACTAATGTATGGCGCTCCTTTATTAACTAACTTATCTGCCACACTCACTTCAAAATTGGAAGTCTGTTATAATAACATTTCTAAATTTGTCACCAAAGCCAAATACTCCTCCCATCACTGTATTGCCCTTAATTTGTTACACTGGCTTGAACTCTTCAACCATCTAGACTATCTTCAGATTACCACAGCCCACAAACTAATATTTCAACCCTCTAATTGCCCTGCTCTATGCAACATCCTTCTCCCTTACACCACTCAGAGAACTCTCAGATCTACTCACCAAAACCTAATCTGTGTCGGAAAACCCATTCAGTAGGCCCATTCAGGCCTTCAAAAAACCTTAAAACAACCTTGAGAAATAGCCAGCACTAAAAACTTTAATGACCCCCTACTCCAATCTAAGCTGCCTTCTCAGCAAACAGACTCCTTTCCAAACAACTAAATCTCTCTCCTAGGTGTGGTGACGCTATTTTGCCACCACTGGTAAGTAAAGTATCTCTCTCTCCCAAATAACATCACGCTTGACTTCTCTAAGTCAATTCAAAAATAGTCTAAAAAAACTTCAAAGTCACCACTTCAAGTCACTTGCCTCTACCAACTGCTCAAACCCAGACTAGCAACTGTAAAACAAACAAACAACTAAGAACATATAGCTAAGATGATACTGTGATAAAGAAAATATATATCTGTCTAACTCCTCTGTCTCTCTATACCATCATTATATTATCCTGCCTTAATTAATAATGTGTGTGTTTGTAGAAATAGTAATGGCAGTCTTGTACTTGTATGTAAATAGCCTATGTTTTGTTTGTTTCTTTTCATTTCATTTATAATACTGTACTAAACTATAAACTGTACTGGATCTCTTCCTGGCCTCCTCAAAAAGAACACTCAAATCCAAGCGGACCATCCCGGTTAACAAATGTAAAATAAATAAATAATAATAATAAAATAAATTCACCCTGCTGGTCAACTCCTGCTATTCTTTTCCTTAGCAAAAAAATGGAATTCTCTTCCTTCCTCTCTAAGGACCTGTGCAAACTTGAAAACTTTAAATCTCAGTTACATTCCTACCTTTACTCTAACAGAAAATGCAACTGCATTCTCCCCACCTAGTCCTATAATTCTCACTCCACCTCTAAACCCCTCTCCAGCTATGATTACTAGCCTCTCTAGCTATGATCTATAGGCTACCACACATATGTACATATCGTAAATATCAAATTTGTACCATGTACCTAAGAATTTACACCTGCTCTCTAACATGAAATGTAACTGTAAATTGTTCATTAATAATATTGTGTCTGTATCCAAAGGTAACATGTACCTAAGAAATTACACCTGCTCTCTAGCATGAAACAATTGTAAATTGTTCTTCTTTTCTATATTGTATCTGTATCTAAACTTTGTAACATGGAGCTTTTCTCCTCGGGCCTCCACTAAAAATGGGCTTTCTGAGCCCAGTGGACATCCCCAGTCATCAAACTGGAAATAAATTAATATATATATATATATATATATATATATATATATATATATATATTTATTGCTTATATATATATATATATATATATATATATATATATATATATATGGATCCCTATCACATGGTCGACAGGCCATATGATCGACACTCATTTGGTCGACAGTTCATTTGGTCGACAAGCAGTTTTATGTGGGGGGCTTTGCCCCCCACACCCCCCCTAACTATATATATCAACTCCAGGGTCACACAACATTGGGGAGGGGGGCAAATCTGCCTGTCGACCAAATGAATTGTCAACCAAATGAAAGTCTTTCAAATGGCTTGTCAGCCATCTCAGGTAGACCCATATATATATATATAAATATACATATATATATATATATATATATATATATATATATATATATATATATATATATATATATATATATATATATATATAAATATACATATATATGGATTCCATTCACTTGGTCGAATTACACTTGGTTGAAAATGATTCCAGGCAGTTCACTTGACTGAAAGCTCACTTGACTGAAAGCTCACTTGGTTGAAGTTCATTTGGTCGAAAATGGAATATAGCCCCTGCCCCACTACAGTGCAACACTGGTGTGAGAATATTAAATAAGGGGGGTGTGGAGGGCACAGCCCCACACATTGGGGGGTGTGGGGGGCTATATGTTAATAGTTTTTACTAAATATATATATATATCAATGCATTTGTAATGGATATACCTTCTTATAACAGTGAATACACTAAAATTATGTGGGGGGGCTACGCCCCACCCACACCCCCCATTGTGGGGGGCTGTGCCCCCACCCTCCCCTTATTTAATATTCTCTCTCCAGGGTTGCACTGCAGTGGCGCAGGGGCTATATTCCATTTTTGACCAAATGAACTTCGACTAAGTGAGTTTTCAGTCAAGTGAGCTTTCAGTGAAGTGCAATGCCTGGAATCATTTTCAACCAAATGAAATTCAACCAAGTGTATGGAATCCATAAATATATATATATATATATATATATATATATATATATATATATATATATATATATATATATATATATATATATATATATATATATATATATATATATATATATATATATATATATATATATATATATATATATATATATATATATATATATATATATATATGGGTTCACTACACATTACCGAAAACCCACAATACCGATGCACATACACCCGAGACCAAATACCCGAAAGACTACAAGACCGACGGACCACAAGTGCGAAATTCAAAATTGCGAACGTTTGAAACACATACAGTACACACATACACAAACACACAGCTTCACCCCCCACACCCCCCTACTTTAATATTCTAACTCCGAGATCGCACAAACACACACACAAGACAAACTCACACCCACACATTACAGTCCCTCACACACACACCATAGTCAGAACACACACTAAAGCCCCTCACAAACACAGTTACACACACATACTTACCTGAACCGCAACACAAGAAGCGCTAACTCAAAATCTCCGAACATCGGGATTATGAAATTCGCGCTTCATCTGGTCTTTCAGTGTTCTGGTCTCGGGATTTAGAGTGTTGGTAATATGGGCGTTCAGTCTTCTGTAGTGAACCCATATATATATATATATATATATATATATATACATATATATATATATATATATATATATATATATATATATATATATATATATATATATATATATATATATATATATATATATATTTATGGCTCCACTTTCAAATGAAATACTGAAATACTGAATTTCAGTATCTCGAGACCACAGTCACGAATGTTCAAAATAACAAACGTTTACAAAACCGAAAGTTACTATACTGAAAGTTCATAATATCGAATTTTCAGTATGTGACATGTTTTTTTTTCTTCCCTTCACCTTGTGCAGAAACCAACTCGTACAATGATGCTATCTGAAATTCACTCTTTTGTGCACAGTGTACAGCAAATAAACTGCATAACTCATGTACATAAATCCAGTTCACCAAACCATATATTTACTAGCTACACCAACAAACAACAAAGATAATTATTTACTCTACATTAAAGCAGAGGGGGAAGCCCCCCTGCCTCCCATACCCCCTGCTACTTAAATATAGCAACTCCGAGATCACACTAAAACAAAAAAAAATGGTAAATATACCAGCAAGAGCCATTCACTACAAATGTAAATTACCTCTGCCTGTAACACTTCTTCCAAGCTTTCACGTAAAACAAACACACGTTTCTTTAAATAATCCGATTTGTACAGTACACTTACCCTTAAACATTGAAAAGCAGAACTTCCTTTCCAAAGTTCACAAAACTCCACACCAACTTCATGGCCGCCATAACTTTTTCCAAACACTACAACACCTTAAAGTGATACCGTACCATAATTAATTACATTTCGAGATTCTGCCATATGATATTATGCACTTTCAAAAAAATGAACTTTCGACATTTTCAAATTTGGGATTCTGGTAATTTGATATTTGAAAGTAGATATAAATATATATATATATATATATATATATATATATATATATATATATATATGTATGTATGTATAGTGTAAGGGTGTAAAGCATTCCTTGGCTTGGAGGTATGGAGTTGCTTTTTGTGCCAGTCGGAGGGTTTTTATTTGAAGATAATTTAATAATAACAAAAAAAGTAATAACTAAAGATAAAGTAACAATGCTGAAATAATAAACAAATAATTATGCTCCCTAATCTTAAACATTAAAGAGTTTGTTACTTCCCACAGCTGGTTGAGGGGATTTTTAGTATTCCTTTGTTTTAACACTGTGGCTTGACATCTTTGTGGCATGTATTTTCTTTGGTACAATCTTTTCACAGTTACCCTTTTGTTGAGGGGTTCTGGGTGAGACTGATGGACTTCCAGTGATGCAATTTCTATTTTCAGGCATGCTGTCTAGTCACTGTATGTCATACAGCATTAAATACCTATTTTACTCAAGCTGATTTATGCGAATATAGGTGTGGCAGTGGTGTCGGGGTGTTGTGGGAGTGTATATTTATAGTATATTACCAATTTTAGAATATTAAGTTCTAGTTTCAATTGGGTTGCTTCTCTTTTGTTCTGTCAGTCACTTGGTGTAGTGTGCTATGGGCTGGTAAAGTAAATGTCTTGTTTAATATGGGGGATGTTTTGGATTTTACTTATGGCGTAGTTAAGCAAAGTTTTAATAGCATGCTTTTAGGTGCAATTCTTGAGCAAGTTTAGTAAGGGAATGGTATAGATCCGGCTCATAAGCGCAGAGTTGATATATTTAAATATGCTTATCTTGCTTGTGCATAAGTTCCTGTAGATGGCACCAGTGATGGCTGATGCTCTGGTAAGTATGAGTAACAGACATTGTAAGTGTTAAGGGGTTTTGTTAAAAAAAAAATATTTCGGTATGGCACATGACACAATCTTCATATAATGATTGTTGCTTTTTCTGCAGCTACAATTGCTTAAGGCACCTGTGGATAATCTTTCTTTGGCTGCTCAAGTATTCCCCTTCACTCGGCTTGTTATTTTAGCTTGTTTCCTACTTTTAGTCAGGGAGCGACGGTCACATCCATGGCTTTTGGGCAGAGTTGATTGTGGCAGGAGAGAAGTATGGGATTCCAGAACCCCCACAGGAGCTTATCATTTTTCAGTCACTGGTGCATCTTTTCAGTCAGTGTAAGAAAAAAGGCAATCATTTTAAGGACTTTACATTATAGAACCCCATAGCATCACAGCATCCAAGCATTTACTGGGTTGGCAATTTTAACTGGAACTATGGGTTTATTTAGTTTGTCATATTATCCCCCCTTTTTTTCCTATGTTAATCCTCTCTGTTTTTCAGGTTTTGCTATGGTCCGGTCAATTAAGGAGAGGTGGCTTTGTCTATTGCAGGAGGATCAAAACTTTCTATCTGACTTAATAACAATACAGGCAGCTAAATAAGGCCAGAACTCCAAGAAGAGATTGACACTGAATATGGATACATTTCAGCTGAAGGAACAGTGCCGGCCAAGAAGACTCAAAATAAGACCAACAGAGATTCCTCCGGCCAGAGGCTTACCCCTGCCTACCTGTCTGAAGTATCATCAGAAGCCCAAGATAATGTCTGTGTTGGACCAGCAGGGCTAATCATCAATGGTAGGGGGTCACTCTTTCAAGGACTGTTTAGATGAGTTTATACATTTTTTGCCAGAAGAGGGGAGGGCTAGACTCTTTCAGTTAGCCCTGGAAAGAGACTTTCATGCCTCTGCAGCTGTGGTTGCCAGACAGGGGCCAGGTTTCACACCCATCTTTATTCGGCTTGCATACTGGGTCTGAGGAAGTCAGTTGATCTGGGAGGGGTGCCCTACATCATCCAGATGATTGTGTTCCCCAGTTCTTGAACCCCATGGCTACTTTCAGCCTTTCGGGTCCCAATTCCCCATGGTCTCACATCATGGCACATCTTTCCATCAAAGTCAAAGACAAGATTATCAAAGGGTAGTTTATAAATATCTTCGATCTAGTGGACACTGAGGGAATGAAGTGCTTCTTGGATGCCAACAGGATGTCTAACAAGGACTTGATGCAGCCTTAGCAGCCATCGGGAAGAAGGCATCAGTCAGGACACCTATAAGAAACTGGGATACTTGGTCATTGGGCTTTGTGGTGTTCATGAGGGTGAACCAGGAAGCAACATGGTGCACATACGGCAACTGCTTAGCTGTGAAGTCAGCCCATAAAAGTACAAAAATAGCCAGCAGAAAAGGTGGAATACAAAAGATTTAATGTAAGAAACACATAGCTAGGTAGAGGGTAGTAAGCTCAACTACCTGTCTCAAACCAGTTTCGGCTATAATAGCCTTCTTCAGTGAGTTAACAAAAACAAAACAGTAACCATTCATATAGATATGTTTATATATATAGTACCATAAAGACAGTTCATTGGTGCATTAGAATTGGTCATTAAGCCCAGGTGGGAACAAAGCCCTTAATTTAATGATCCATTTACGTTCCTTGAAATTAAGTAGATCATGCCATCCTGATTTATCCCTACATTTATCTACAATGCAATCAATAACAGTAAAAAGAAAAGAAACAGAGTTATGTTTACAGACATGTTTAAACAGAGCATTGTTAGGATGCTTATTTCTAATGTCACTAAGATGCTCCCCAATCCTGAGGTGAAAAGGCCTGGAAGTTTGTCCCACATAGAATGAGGAGCATGAACATGTGACTAGATAGATGACCCACTCTGTACTACAGTTAGCCCAGAAGTTAATGTTGTAAACTTCTGATGTGTTGCGACTACTGAATTCCCTCGTATGTTGGACTTTGTTGCAGTAAGTACAGTGGCCACATTGTATACAACCCAACACTGGGCCACCTCTCAGTGTATGTTGAGTGGGGACAATGGAACTATGACCCACCCTCTTATAATGGCTAAACAGGGATCCCAATGTCCATACTCTTCTGAAAGAAAAAGAGCATCTGTCCCTCAGAAAAGAGTGTAATCTCTCCTCAGCCATCAAAATATTCCAGTGTCTATTAATGATATTCATAAACCCACGTGTATTGCATCCATATGTGGTCACCAGATGAACCAGAGAATTAGATAAATCTTTATGTTTGTCCTTGTATTGTAACAAGTCAGTTCTATTCTGATTGGAAGCCCAATGACAAGCAGTGCTGACAGTACCAGAGGGGTAACCCCTCTCATGAAACCTGTGTATTAAATCATCCCTGGTGTTCTCAAATGTTTGTTGGCTAGAGCAGATCCTTTTGACTCTGAGGAATTCTGATTTGGCGATATTCTGGATGATATGTCGGGGGTGAAAGCTTGTAGCATATAAAAGTGAGTTATATTCAGGAAATTTCCTGAAAACCAGAGTGGCTAGGGTGTCATCAGGATTCCTGCTAACCTCAACATCAAGAAAAGCAATCTTTGATTTATGGAAATTTAATTTGAAATCAATTCCCCATACATTATCATTGAGATAGCCAATAAATTCCTGTAAATAGGTTTCATCCGACTTCCACACCACCCAACAATCATCCAGATATCGTCTCCAAATGTCTAATTCATCAATATATAAATTATGACTGGAGTCATAAATAATAACCTCCTCAATATAAGCCATGAAAAGGTCTGCATAAATGGGTGCAAAAGAGGCACCCATTGCTGTGCCTTTGACCTGCCAAAAACATTGGTCCTGGAAGTAGAATATGTTACTGGTAAGAACATATTCAGCCAGGCATACTAAAAAAGTATTAAAGCCTGGTTGATATAAACCAGATCTTCCCAACCAAAAATCCAAAGCCTGCAAGCCTGCCCAATGTGGAATATTAGTGTAGAGAGAGGTTACATCCAAGGTACATAACAGCCAATGGGGCTCCAATTGCATGTCACAAATGATATCCAAGAATTGGGTAGTGTCCTGAATTCTGGCCCATATTAAGGGTAGTAGTGGTTTCAAATAGTGTGTCAAATATTCAGACAGAGGTTCAGTAATAGACCCCAGCCCTGATACAATTGGTCTTCCAGGGGGACATCTAGCATCCTTATGTATTTCGGGTAAAAGGTAAAAGTATTGTTTACACGGAGATGAAACCAGCAACTGATGTCTAACTGACTCCATGATAATGCTTGAGCCTGTGACAGAAATGAATCAATTTTGGTCTTGAAATGACTAGTTGGGTCCAATGGCATAGCCATATAATACTTATTATCCCCCAATTGTCTTGCTGCTTCTAAATTATTGTTGACACAATCCTGAGTCACTACCGCCCCACCTTTATCTGCTTGTACAATAACAATTTATTTGTTGTTCTTGAGTTCCTCTATACATTGTACCTCCTCTTTAGAAAGGTTATTATAGGATCCCTGAAAATCCCTGAGGCTAAAATGTAGATCCTTCAGGACATTAGCTTGAAAAGTGGATACCAAGTGTGACATAGGTGGAGTAAAAGAAGATTTTTTTAAATCTAAACTCTGGAACTTCCTGAATAGTGTCATTTTCAAAAAACAATTTCAAATTTAGTAAATGACAGAAACTGACCACATCCTGTGCTAAAGTGTATTCTGGAACAAAAAAGCCAGGGACAAAATTAAGCCCTTTGTTAAGAACTTTAATTTGTAAATCAGTAAGTTGTACAGATGAAATATTATGTACATTCATACTATTTGTTAGTGTTCTATCATCAGTTGTAACAGACCTTCCAAACCCTCCACAGGTTTGGCATTTTTTATGCTTCCTCCCCCCTCATCTGTACCTGAACCCAAAGGGTGTGACAAACTCCTTATTTTGGGATAACATGAGGCATCTGTGTGGTTACCTTCCCCTTCAGTGTTGGAGGATGTCTCATCCCCGGATATGTAGCTCAATGGCTCTGAGCTACGTTTCAAAATGGATTTGGGTATTTTTCTCTTGGGGGCCAAAGGTTTGTTGCTCAGAAGCCTAAAGGTGACATTCCTAGGCATATCATATGGTTTGCCTCTTTCATAGTCCCCTATATCCCTTTAGAACTTTATCAATTTTTTGTCCTTTAAAACCTGTTCTAGTTTAAATAGTTCTGTTGTTAGCTGATTCACCCGGGAGGTGAAAGACCCACTAGATTCAAATTTGTTAACCTCCAAACAAAGTGATATGCCTAGGAATGTCATCTTTAGGCTTCCGAGCAACAAATACATTTAATCTGTATAACTTACTGATTTACAAATTAAAGTGACAGCCGGTATAGGATGGGTCACACCAACTGGCTTGAGTTAATTGTGTAATGATTATTGATTTATATGTTGCATCTGAATTATTGTGGCATCATTAATGATTGTCAGTGGCTGTTATTTAATAAAAGGTTGCAAAGTCAATGTGGTATGGCTCAGTAGACAACTGCTGTTGTTTTTACTTAGGAACTCTAGAAGTTTATGAGAAATAAAACCAAACATTTTCATTCTCAATGTCAGGTATGATTTAGCAGCTTATATCTCCACTGAACACCGTGACTTCAAAATTCTTCCACTAGCTTCAGTTTAGTATAGTTGTATGCACTGTCAGGTATCAGAAGTTTGTATGCAATATTCTTGTCATTCTAAATTACAGAAGCAAAAAGTCAAGTTTAATAAAATGCAATCAATAATTATTTTCACCTTGTTCTTAAGAGACATGGAATTGAATAACTCTCAGTGTTGTTTAGGTTCCCATGGCTATAGCAAAAAAAAAAGTGCATAAAGAGGATTAGTAATCTGATGGTGTATCTATATCTATTATAAAGCAAACACTCTATGTAGTACTACGTATTTATGAACATCGTCGACATATACTTCGGGAATAACTGCCACCCGCATAGAATTTTTCTTCTGCAAGTGGAAATTGCAGTAAAGTCTTTTGTTTCTTTAGTACTTTAAATGCACAGTAAAATTAGAACAACCAATAACCACTCCAAAAGTAGCCAAAAACCGGACTCAGAGATACTGTTTAAGTATTTAATTCCACAACCAGATAACATTATCAAAATAATAAAATATATGTCCAAAAAGTAACACTGTCAAGCACTTTTGTCATCCAAGACTTCATCAGAACTGTGCAAATCTGCTAAAACACATATTTATATAGAAAACACACTCCAATTAACCCCAGTAATCAGTTGTTAAAGTCCTACCCCCTACGTTTAATATTCTCATTATCTACACAATACAAACACTTGGATTTAAACATCTGTATAGATAGAGAAAATAAGAGATTTGTAAGTAAAATATATAGGAAACCAGTTTTTGCCAATCAATATTTGCATAAGGATAGTGCCCACCCACAGCATATGAAAAGGGGAGTAGTAAAAGGGAAACTGATATGGTTGAGTAGATTAACAACTGACGAGAACACATACAAGGAAGAAGTGCAGTTTTTGAGAGGTCTTTTTGTTTCCAGAGGTTATGATACAGCATGGATACAAAAAGTAGAAAAGGAAGTATTGCACTTGAGAAAAGGGGTAGCATCCCCCATTTTACATTCTTTAGATATATTAGTAGGACCAACTGAATGTAAACTGGAAACAAAGTATGATCAAAAGAAGGACTATAGGATAGCATTTCCACTTCCTATAGTTAATGAAATATGGCATATAAAGGGTATCATAGAAAATAATTGGAAAATCATTTTAGGAATCAAGGAATTGGTGAATATATTAGGTTTTTCACCAAATTTCACTTTCAAGAAAGTTTTTAATATTAAATCCATGTTAGAAGTGGGTAACAAAGACACAGGTGACCAGGTAACGTTAAGAAATAACAAAAAAGGCACTTACGCATGTCATAATTGTAAGCAATGTAGGTTTATAACGAATTCTTCTTTTGTCACGCTTAGTTGTTATAATACAACTCTGTGGGAAAAGGATTATTATAATTGCAACAGCAAGCAGGTAGTCTACATTGCAACATGTTCATCCTGCAACAGTTACTATATAGGAAAGACTATGAGAAACTTGAAGCGAAGGATTTATGAACATGTTCTAGCTATTAGAAAAAAAGACAAAAATAATTCATTAGCTAGACATGCAATGATATGCAATGATTTCAAGAAATTTGAATTTTTTTGTTTCAGTAGAAGTAGAAAAAAACTCTTTAAATGGTGATTCAAATAATTTGTTAGAGTGCAAAGAGGCATATTGGCAGTTATTTTTGGGTGCTGATAGTGTACTGGGTCTCAATGAGACCATTAATATAAAATGTTTTTTTAAATATCAATATTGACTTACATTTTAACATTGGAAGTATTTAAAATATGCACATCATATTTACAAAGTTTATTATTCATTCTTCATGATGTTTTTTAACAATCTATTTTTTTATGTTCATGTGTACAAATGGTTATGTCATTTCCTGTCTAGTAATTATTGTTCAGTATAAAAGGAAGTCTTTTAGGGTAGAGATGTGTTTCTGAGGAAGTTCATGTATTAAAAAGTGAATGAAAGCGCTAAATTGATTGTCCGCTTGTGGTCATTTGGAATATTCAGAACTGTGCCTTTTCTGGTTTGGTTTTCGTTTATATCCAAAAAGTAACACAGTCAAGCACTTTTGTCATCCAAGACTTCATCAGAACTGTGCAAATCTGCTAAAACACATATTTATATAGAAAACACACTCCAATTAACCCCAGTAATTAGTTGTTAAAGTCCTACCCCATACATTTAATATTCTCATCATTCAAGGAGGTTTCAGAGAATTTATGAGCATCTGTATAGTATAAAGAAATGTGATGAAAATAATGCACTATACAGACATGTTAATGTAAACCCTGACCATAGTTTTTTATTTGGTATTTTGGAAGTGGTTGGTAGAGATGTTAGAGGGGGTGATTAGACTAATAGATTGGACAGGGCTAAAATGAGATGGCAACTACAGTTGATTGCCACTGTAGCCCCAGGTATAAATGATAACATTTCTGTTAAACCAGAATTGAAGCTTAGGGCAACTAAATTATAAATATGATATTTAAGTACCTTGTCACATGTTCTTTTATGATAAATATTTATAGCTGTTAACCTACTGTTTTTTAACTAGTTTGTATTGTGTAGATAATGAGAATATTAAACGTATGGGGTAGGACTTTAACAACTAATTACTGGGGTTAATTGGAGTGTGTTTTCTATATAAATATGTATTTTAGCAGATTTGCACAGTTCTGATGAAGTCTTGGATGATGAAAGCGCTTGACTCTGTTAATGTTTGGATATATCTTTTATTATTTTGATAATTTTATCTGGTTGTGGAATTAAATACTTAAACAGTATCTCTGGGTCCGGTTTTTGGCTACTTTTGGAGTGGTTATTGGTTGTTCTTGGTGTTTTTTTTTACCACTCTATACACCAGTGACTGTTCACAGTAAAATTAGATTATTTGCATGAGCTTGCCAAATGCTGTTTGCATGCCTGAATGGATTCATATCATCATGCCTAGCGTACTGGTGTCATGAGGTTGGAAGCAAAGGTATATGCTACTGATCCAGTCAGCTTAGCCCATTGTGTCCAAACATGTGCTTATTAAAAAAACATAAAGTCAGACAATGGTAACTGAAATAATTAATATTTAATTAGTAAATGAAGCTGTGGAACTTTATTTGTTAAATATTATGTTGCCTGATTACCTCTTCTAGCTCTTTACATATGCTGCTACAAACCATAACCAGGATTCTTGTGAAAAAAATACACTAATTTCCCCTAACATAGTATATATGCCATTAAAACAGAAAATATTAGTGTCTATGTAAACAGCAAGCAACACAGAAATAATAATTAAAATAATGTTATAGTAGGTAGAAGCCAAAACAGGAAAGCTTCTGCACCTGACTGCATGTAACAAAGTAATGAATATCATGGGTGCACATCTGAAAGGGTGAAAACATCAGCTGTGACAGCATGTTTTTTATGGTCCTATTAAATAAAATTATTGTTTTATATCAAAATAGGATCAGTACCACTGCTAGCCCCATGGCAAACTTCTTGAAAAGGCAGAAACTGACTGCAGCTATCACATTCAGTTTTGTCCCTTCACAAATGATTTTTAAGCTCCCTTTCCTTGGTAACTGAATTTTATGATTTGTAGGCTTGACCATCCCTGTTTGAGACTGCAAGTTTTGTTTCTCTGATGTTCACCTGTCAGAAGATGGCTTTTCTTGGTGGCCATCATGTGAGCTTACAGAATCTTAATTTTTCACACCCTTACATATTTGATTTTTAACAAGCAGTGGAGTATCTTTTTGTCATGAAGTGGCTAATTAGCTATTGAAAAATGCTATCAAAGTTTGTTTGGTCAGAATCATGGCTGCTTCCAGTGCTTTCTTCAAAAATGCTTGTGCTGTACAAATCTATCCAATGGCCAACTGATTTATGTGTTCACACTTTCATTAACCATTATTTTTTAGACCATGATTCCATGTGCCAAGTGTCCTTTGTTGCCTCAGTGTTTCAGGATTTAGGCTTCTGATCTTCTGCATTTTCTGGCTCTGGCCTTTTCAGATGTTTAAATGTACTGCATTGGAATCACCCCAGCAGTTTATTTAGTTATAATGATCAGTTTGTATATGAGAGCTCTCCCTATGGTTGCTGCTTATTATGGTCATGATGTGGATTCAGTCTGGACACCCTTGAGGTTAAACAGATACAGATGGAGATTCTTCTATGACTGGAATGTACTTACGTATATTGTTGCATATATATATATTTTTTTCTCTGTCACAGGTTGCACTTCCTCATATGATGAAGGGGTCAAAATGAGGTGCAAAGGAGTTTTACAAGCCTGGTAATGACATGGTATGTACCACTAGGAATTATGCATACACCTAACACAGCAACAGAAGAGTAAATAAAGAACTAAGCTACAGAATGCAGATAGGGAAATTCAAGTTGATAACATACAGTAGAGGGTTTCTTCACAGATCATTTGACAATGCAAGTATACCAAGAGGAGTATTGCAATCGATAAACAGTCCATTTTCTAACTTGCTGTATTTTTCTGGATGTTATCTCCGAAAAGAATTCTGTGTGCAGCACTTGCATTTATTCACATCTTTTAGAAAAATCATAGCTTTCACTTTAATAGCCACACCTGAATAATAAAGTGACTTTCTTGAAGAACTGAGTAGGGCAGGCCAGCAATAAGTTAAAAATCAAAAAGGGGCTTATGTGAGACTGATCTCAGGGAAACCTGCCATGACAGTGACAAAGGCAGAGTTGAGCCCTTACTGGGACATATAATCAATGCTGCAGTGATGGAAAGCATGCATAGCAATTTTTTATGGTTAACGGAAGGATTACCTATCTCTGAAAAAAATTACATATTTCACTCAACTGTATTGTCTTACTTGTTTGTCTCTAAGGATAAACTTTACTGAAGTTGCTGAATCACATTGAGGGACTTAATATTAGATAATCTTTTGTTCATTGGTGTTCTATTATAAATAGATTCATAGATTCACAGATATTCCATGGACAATCGGTCTCATGACAATTCTCACCTTGCCAGTACCCTCCCTCAGGTAGTACCTCCTTTTTCCAGGAGAGCCATACCAGTCAGTCCTGGAGTAAATTTGTAAATACTCATCCAGTCATCTCATTTGTTTAAAGGAAGATGAGTAGCACTGCTTAACATGCAGAGGAAGGTATTCCAGATGTTTGGGAGGCACGGGGTTATAAACCTGTCCCTACATTGTGCTTTATTTATCTGTTGGTGAAGCTTTAGGTCCATGGTTTTAGTATTCATGGAGCTATTGGACTTACAGAGAAACAGGAGGTCTGGGACATTTGGGTCTCTAATGATTTGGTAAGCAAGATATAAATGTTCCCTCAAATGTCTGTGAAACACTGAATAAAGGGATAGTGCTTCCAACCTAGCTTGGTAGGTTGGGGACTTTAGGCCTTTGATCTTTTTGGTTGGGAATCTTTTGGATCTTTCTAACTGTTTAATGTGTTTGGTGAGAAACATCCAAAAACAGGCACTGTGCTCAGTAATTGGTCTAATCAACAGAATGAGTATCTCTTTAGACCTTGATGACATTCCTTTGGCAATTAGCTGAATTAAATAAAAGGATTTCTTGAGAACCGTTGTTACATAGGTTCATAGGTTCATAGGTGATTACTAGGCTTCTGGCACAAGAGCCTTTACAAGCCTAGCCAATTATACCCAGGATATGACAATACTATATCTTAATTCCCCACATATGGGAAAGAGTAATATCAGGGTAATGGGTCTTTGGGTATTGGAGCCCTGACTCATTTTACAGACTGCACCAGTCCAAAAAGGTTATGGGCAGTACACTGACAGTGAATTTACTGTTCCCTATCCATTTATCCAAATTCTTTTTGAAGGGCATGAGGGGCGGGCTTTGTTTTATGAAGATGGGAAGTTTATTCCATAGACAAGGTAGCCTTTGGGATATGAATCTGTCTCTCTAGTAAGTTCTGTTAGAGTTACAAATAAGGTTTTTTGCTTACTTTAGAAATCAGGAAAAGCCCTGGCTGCTGTCTGCTCCCCTCCCAGCATCTTTCTAGTCTGTGTTATCCTGCTCTTCTTGTGCTTCCAGCACAAGTCTCTAGGAACCTAAGGACCCTGTCCAAATACCAGCGGGTTCACCTCACAGCCTTAAATTCCCTTCACCCTCTCTCAAGGAAACAAGAAAAGTATGTTTGCTGTCTAATTCCTGCCAGCTATACTCTCTACCTGTGTACCATTGCTATAGGTGCCTAAGCACGCTCTGAGCCAGGACAGCCAGCAGCCTCTAACCCCCCCCCCCCACATCTCTATAGTACCTTATCATTTACTCCCCCCTATCTTCCTCAAGGAACTCCCTCTCACTCTTCCCCAGTTTTTAATACAGCTAACTCTCTTGCTTATCTACCTGCAATACAGACCTGTCCACTATGTGGTACCCTGTTCCTAGTCTCATCTCATGATTTTCCTCTAGTTTCCTTTAGTAATTACCTTTTTTCTGTAGTCCCAGACCTGCGTTTTAGTTCCTCACACTTCACCCTACTATTTACTACTACTGTCTCTAGGTTCTCTCATCACTGCTTTCACCTACTACTGCCTTATCCAACTTACCTTCTGTAGCCAGTACTGCTGATTGTTTCTTCTCCAGCTGCTTCTTACCTGTCCTCCTTTGAAGCACCTACCACCTCCTCATCTCTCTACTGCCTTTTCTTTTTCTCTGTCCCTTGGTCCAAAGCTGTTTGTAACCCTTGCCTCTTCTACCTCACTTGCATTCCATTCCTTTTTCCATATCTTGCATGATGTCAAATAGTCCTTCCTGATAGTGTGTATCTGTCTCTTGCCCCTCCTACCTCTACCTGCTTTTCCCCCTACTCTCCTCCCCTCTCCACCTTTATCCTCCTCTTACTCCCATAAATACCCTGGGTTTTTGAGACCGCCATCTTTAGAAATCAGGAAAAGCCCTGGCTGCTGTCTGCTCCCCTCCCAGCATCTTTCTTGCCTGTGGTATGTAAAGTTTATCCATGTTGTTGTTGTTTTATCATTCAATCTGCTGACATGCTTAAGTGTGAACTGTGTATCTAATTACAATCTACTACACTGCTTCTGCTTAACTTCTCTAGTTAGAGTGTATTGATAATGCCACCTAAGATACTGTTTATGTAACATGCGTATTTATGTTTATGCGTTCACCCTATGGTCTATTTTGCATCTTGCCTCAACTGTGGAGCATTGTGTAGTTTGTAAAATGCTTATTTAAAGGTTTATGTATCGATTAGATTTAACATCGCTTAGTTAGCCGGTATTCCCACCTGCGCAGTTTTTCTATGTCCAGCCTCATCTGTAGAGCATTGGTAATGTGCTTACTTGGTTATTTTATTGCTTAGGTGTGATTATACTAATCCCTACTTCACATTGTGATTTAATAAGCCGGTAACAGCTAGAAATTATCTCGCACCCAAGCAGTATGATTGGAGCTTTGGTAGTGTGTTAGCTTAGCTCTTTGACTTTTCTAGCTGTAATTTAAACAAATTTCCACTGTGCACTGTTGTTTAGTAAGCCGGTATAGGCTTTACTACTCTCGCACCTAAGCGGTACCTTTTATGAGTGAACCAGCACTCTGTGTTGATCCCCAAGGTTGTATACGGCTATTCTGTTCTATGCCATCCACGTGGCGGCATAACGAAGGCATTAGAGCCTGCTGTTATGCCTAACTGAGCATATGCCAGAATTGGTGGATTGTAACTGAAAGGTGCAGGTATATGGTGTTTTAACAAGTCGGTACCGACTAATAGTTGGAACACCGCTCTTGCAGAGTCATCTCTGAGTGAGCCTGCAATACTACCATTTGTGTAAAGCCAGGAAACGGCTTTGGAATGGCGAGACCTTAATGCTTGTCTAGAAGCATAGCCGTTCTCCGCTTTCCACCCTCAGCTGAATTAGTTTTTAAGCAGCATTGTCTATATATATTTTTTAAGCCTGAAAGTGGCATTTTAACTACGCCACCCATGTGGTGACTAGTCCAAGTGTGCTCTAATATCTGACTGAATGCTGAATATTTTTTAAGCAGCATTGTCTATTTTTTTAAACCTGAAAGTGGCATTTTAACTATGCCACCCTCGTGGTGACTAGTCCAAGTGTGCTCTAATATCTGACTGAACACTGATATATAAACAGTATTTTCCCTGTATTTTTTGACACTGTGTACTTTTTTATCATGACAGCAGTCCTACCGACCCTCTACTTAGTGCCCTAATACAGCTTTGACTCATAGTAATAGTTTTAAGGTGTTTACTAGGGCTGCTCCCTAGTAGGAGTGAATGTTAATTGCTAATTTTTATATTGCTGCTACTGTTTAGAGGAAAGGACCTCTTGTTTTGTAAATATATTTGATTGCTGCTACCAAGAAAGTGGAAATGTATATTTGCTACCTTTGCATGTTGACAAAGTGAATGTTTTGTGCTACTTGACCACACTTGCCTTGCCTGTGCTATTTGTTTCTCTCCACTACTTTGTCTCTCTTCCTCCCTTAAGTTATCCTGTTCTTCTCGTGCTTCCAGCACAAGTCTTTAGGAACCTAAGGACCCTCTCCAAATACCAGCGGGTTCACCTCACAGCCTTAAATTCCCTTCACCCTCTCTCAAGGAAACAAGAAAAGTATGTTTGCTGTCTAATTCCTGCCAGTTATACTCTCTACCTGTGTACCATTGCTATAGGTGCCTAAGCACGCCCTGAGCCAGGATAGCCAGCAGCCTCTACCCCCCCATCTCTATAGTACCTTATCATTTATTCCCCCCATCTTCCTCAAGGAACTCCCTCTCACTCTTCCCCAGTTTTTAATACAGCTAACTCTCTTGCTTATCTACCTGCAATACAGACCTGCCCACTAGGTGGTACCCTGTTCCTAGTCTCATCTCATGCTTTTCCTCTAGTTTCCTTTACTAATTACCTTTTTTCTGTAGTCCCAGACCTGCGTTTTAGTTCCTCACACTTCACCCTACTGTCTACTACTACTACTGTCTCTAGGTTCTCTCATCACTCCTTTCACCTACTACTGCCTTATCCAACTTACATTCTGTAGCCAGTACTGCTGATTGTTTCTTCTCCAGCTGCTTCTTACCTGTTTCTACTCGCTCCGTTCGCCCTATGGGCTCACTCCGCTCCCCTACCTACCCCCAATTCCCACCCACCCCCAGGGGTCCTACTCTTATACTTACTAGCCACACCCCTACCTTCTCCCACTACTCTAAGTAAGCTTTTCTATTGCCTAACTACTTCCACTCCAACCTTCTACAACCACTCCCCTTACCTTTCCTACCACACCCCTCCCCTCCCCTCATCTACACCTATTATATTTCTTACCATCAATAACACAACTGACATCTTATCTATTCTAATGGATAAATTAAATACCACTACTCAGTTTCAGCAACTTCTCATAATCTTACTGCTTCCACCTCTCATTTATGGTTATATACTCTCCTCCTATGTACACCCATTAGATCCATATTTTCACCACCCTAATAAAATAACCACCTCTACTCCTCTACCCATCCTACTCAACCATGCTAACATAACAACTCCCAGCTATCTACCAGCAAAATATCATAGAATAGTCCACAACAGATATATTAATCTCAATCCCAGGAGATCTCTACTCTTAAATAGCAGGCTACCATATCCAATCTATCTCAGACAACTCCACACATTAAAAGATGGAGACATTCATCCAACCCCAGGCCCAACAGCAATTCCAATCTCTCTCCCCAACCCCAACCAATCAACTAATTATCCCATTACTAAACCATCTAATTCACTTTTTGTCGCTCATCTTAATATTCGTAGCATTAACAACAAAATGACTCAACTCCATGCTCTTTTAGAATTCTACTCCTTTGACATTCTTTGCCTAACAGAAACTTGGCTAAAACCTGTAACAAAAGACAATGAAATCACCCCACTAGGATATAATATCCTGAGACGTGACCGTGCAACCAAAAAGGGTGGGGGAGTGGCAATTCTTTTTAAATCTAGCCTACAATTAACCACTTACAACATTAAATCACCGCTTAGTACCAATGCAGAAATTCTTATATCTAAACTACAACTTAACAATGCCAAAGCCATCTATATTATTTGTATCTATTTACCCCCCGGTAACAACAATACCACCATAGAAAATATCCTTTGCTGGTTATCTCAACACCTGCCCCAAGAAACCATAATCCTTGGCAATATAAACATTGATTGGAACTGCTGTAGCAGCAGCCACCCGACCACCAACATCAACCTATATGGTTTTGATCAAACCATTACATCCCCCACCAGGATAGATAAACACAACAAGAAAGAAAGCACATTAGACTGGATTCTGTTAAACAACCATCCCCAATTATATAAATCTGGAGCCCTTCCTGATGACATAAGTGACCACTCACTTACCTATATCATCAGGCATAAAACCTATACTCCCATTCCTACCACAATCAGGAATATTAGATCCAAAAAGAACTTCAACCCAGATCTCTTCCAAAATGAACTCAGAGCATGCAACTGGTCTCCCCTAAAATACCTCTCTCTGGAAGAAGCTGTTCAATACTTTAATTCTAACTTCTTAGCCATCCTTGATCATCATGCACCAACCCGTATTATTAGAATTAAGACCAAGTTGGCCCCATGGCTTTCTAAAAACACCAAACATAAAATTCACCTCAGGAATAAATACTGGGCCAAATGGAGAATGACCAAAAATCCTGCAGACCAACACAATTTCAAACAACTAAGAAATAACACTAAGAAAGCTATACTATTTGATAAAAGAAATTTCTACCTTCAATTTCAAAAGGCAAACCATAATAACCCACAAAAATTCTGGGCATGCATCAACCAGTTACTACAACCAGGTCAATCCAGTACACCAAACCCACTAAACACTGACCATCAAAATCCCATGCATACTGCCAATGCCTTCAATACCTTTTTCACCGATGCTATCCAAACACTAGCCAGTCAACTATCACCTAATACTTTTACTTTACCTACCTATAACAAAGCCACACCCCCTGCATTCATTTTCAAACCAGTCCCAACAACCCATATTCTTGTCCTAATCCAAAAACTGAAACCAGGTTCTCCTTCAGCAGACCAGCTACCTGCTGAATATCTACAGAAATCTGCCAAGTCAATTGATTACCCCATCTCCATTCTGATCAATAGAAGTATTAGCAAAGGTCACATCCCTAACATCTGGAAAGTCTCCCATATTATTCCCCTTCACAAAGGTGGAAGCTCCACCAATTTCTCCAACTACCGTCCCATAGCCCTTCTTTCTCCTTTGGCCAAGATCATGGATAAATGCAGTTATAGGCAATTGCTAGACAACCTAATCCATAATAACTTGCTCTCTAACTGTCAGACCCTCCCATAGCACTACCACTGCCCTCCTTTCCTTTACAGATTGTATTAACAAAAACCATAACTGCAATATGCTTTCCTCGGGACTATTTATCGATCTGTCAAAAGCATTTGACATGGTCAATCATCTAATTCTGACAGATATCCTCAAATCCCTGGCCTTAGATGCACTCTCTATCAAATGGTTCCAATCCTACTTAGATCAAAGACAACAGGCTGTACTCTGGCAAAACACTCTATCTAACCACCTACCAGTTAACCTCAGTGTACCTCAGGGATCCATATTAGGACCTCTCCTTTTCTCCATATTCATCAACGACCTTCATCTAGCAATTCCCCATGCTACTTGCATTCAATATGCAGATGACTCCACACTTGTATGCTCAGCCACAACCACCTCTGAACTTCACTCCCTTACCCAAAATGTATTTAACACTGTTGAAAAATGGTTCACTCACTGTTGCCTTCTATTAAACCCCCAAAAAACTAAACTACTCCTTTTCAATCCTAATCATAAACCCTCTCCCATAGATTTTGCTGTTACATCCACTAATGGTACCATTATATCACCTGACCTAACTACCAAGCTACTTGGTATTACCATTGACAACAACCTTACCTTTGACATACATATCAACAACACTATTAAATCTGTCATCAAAAAACTTGGCTCTCTCTACAGAATTAAACCCTTCCTGTCACCTACAGCTAGGACAACTATTGCACACACTCATCTAATCTCTAGACTCCTGTATGCCTCAAATATTTTCACTAATCTATCTAAGAATAACCTCAATAAATTGGAAATCTCATGCAATAACATAGCCAGATTTGCTACTGGTAACCCATTTAGAACACACCATTGCCTTAATTTAAAGCAGCTTCAGTGGTTGGAACTACAGAATCTGCTCAAATACCACCAACTAATCATTGCCCACAAGACTCTTTACCAACCTTCCAATACTCCTACTCTATCCACATCATCACCCCCTACCATAATCTGAAGTCCTTACGTTCATCTCAGAAACTTCTAATTAACACATCTAAATCTAACAACAGGGCTGGGGATTCTCTCTTCTCTAATACTGTGGGAAAATTTTGGATTCTCCTACCCAGCGAACTTTCCTCAGTTTCCTCTATATCACTCTTCAAAAACAGACTGAAACTTTTCCTCAAAACACACTGGTTATACCCCTGTACTAAACCTGACTAATCCTCCACTCTACCCAAATACTGTCAGCATATCCTATACCTTACCTTTTTCACTCTCTATTTCATTATTTCCATCCATCTGAATACTTACTTGTTAAAAAAAATCAATCAATATATATATATATATATATATATATATATATATATATATATATATATATATATATTATTTATTTTTTTATTACTAAACTCATTTTTTTCAACCTGCCTCTTTTATTGTACCGTACTTGTATATGGAATTAGTCTGTATACCTCCCCTTTTTTTCTATATTAAGTAATGTGCCTACTTGCTATTTTGAATTGTACACTGTATTGAATGCATTTCATATTGTATTGACTTCTGTCCTCTCTGTATTATTTCTGTATTATCCAATTTTGTACTTGTATACACATCTGAAGTTATTTTATATTGTCCTGCAATTTTTTTATCATATGTGTCATGGAGCTTTTCTCCCCGGGCCTCTCCTGAAAATGGACATATATCCAGTTAGACTAGCCCAGTCAACAAATGTAAAATAAATAAAGGTTCAGGTCCATGGCATGAGTAACCCTCGTGTAATTTTTCTTGGAAATATGAAAGATTTTCATCAGGGTTTTACTGACTTCATACTTTGAACAGTCAACTTGAAATTTATCACAATGTTTCAAGGAATTTTTGTAGGGTAGATTTGACACTGTGTCACCCACATATTTGCTACTTATATGTACTAAACCAGACTAAATCAGAGATCACTATATCTCAGAGTAAGGGAAATTTTCCAACATAAAGCAGTCTTAGAACTGGCATATAGAAGGCAAAGTTGTACTTTCTTATTTACACTTGTTGAAAAAGGATGTGATGACCTTCTGCCTTGGTGACTTATCTACAGATACACACACTCATACACAAACACGCACGCATACACACACACACACACACACACACACACACACACACACACACACACACACACACACACACACACACACGCACACACACACACACATGCACATACTCATTATCACACACATCACTTAGGGAAGTATTTAATGGTTTTAGCTCCACAGAAAGGTAAGTAAAGTAAGGCGCAGTGAAAAACAGTAATATCGGGAACTTGTTGATATATGAATTCTCTTATCAGCAATAATGAGTGGTTACTATAAGGTTACTTGAATCTGAATAAAGCTGTTTTGGTTGACTGCATGTGTGCAGTAACACATTGTTTTATTACTTGTGGAACTATACGCAGAACATATGATATAGTGCAGGCAGATTACCAAGATCACAAGCAATGCACTACATCTGCATGCTCACAAAATGAAGATGTAATCCAATGTTTAGAGGTGCTCTCTTGATGTCCTCTGTGACCAATTATAATCTGCTTTAGGATTACAGCCTTCCAAAGAGAGCAAGATATATTTTTTTGTGTTTTACTGACCAGCTTTCTCTGATGTGCTGAGACCTAGCAGTAAAACCATTAAAGTACAGGAATGTAGATGGTGAAGCAACTCCACACAGAGGGTGCAAGGGAGCTTGATTTTCCCTTCAAAAATGCTTTTCTGGTGTCTCTTTATGTACTATATTTTCTCAAAAACTAAAGAACTGACTCCATGTTTTCAGATGGTTTTGCTAACCTATATCTAAGCTAAAAATGAAAACACTGGGACCAGAATTTAGCGATAGTAAACCTTTAATGGCAAACTAAGCTCTTTCCTAAAACAAATGTTTTCTCCCCTGAGTTTAGTTAACTGTCTTAACAAAAAGTTAATTTACTAAACCACCTCATGGAAGTAGTTATAAAATATAACTGTCCCTGTTTTGAAGGTGAATAGTCCCACAGAGTGTCAGGTGGAATATATATATATATATATATATATATATATATATATATATATATATATATATTAGCTCTTATTAGGAGAAAGGCAGCAGCTTACTTTGGCTAGAGCTGACAATAGGCAGGTAGGATAAGTAGCTTTTTGGTGGATGTTTTCATGGCAAGGTAGCTACAGAATGTGTGTATTCTGGAGAAAGGTATATCAGCTCATATGATGGTGATAATATTATGGTTGGAATGAAAAGTTTAGGTAAGAGATGGTGGTGATGGAACCCAGGACAATAGATAGAGGGGAAAATAATTAAAAGGTTACAATACATGGTAATGCAGGTTGTAGATGAAAATAGGGGAGCAAGGCTATTCAGGCTGTAGACGAAAACAGGGGGGCAAGGCTGTTAAACTGGATGGTGTTAAGGTGGCATGGAGGGTTATATTATGTAGTAAATGACAGGAGGTGAACAATGGGAGTAGAAGCAAGGTGGGGGGAAGGAACTGCAATGGATGCAGTGTGCATTACAGTGGGGGTTTAATGCTACAGGCCATGATAATGAATAAAATGAAATGTACAGGTCTTTAAAGAAGTTCTGAGTGGGCTAGAGGAACAACTAACTGAAGCAGACTGAGTGAGGAGGACCCACGTGGTGGATGAAAGGAGTGCTGGAGTCTAAGTCATTAACGTGGATAAAGGTAAAAAAAAAATAAGCTGGGATATACAATTTGAATTGCTTAGACATTGTAAGGCTTTACTAAGTTTAATGCTATTGGCTACCAAAAAAGCAATTACAAGAAAATGAAAATCCAAATCTAAATCAGCTGTAACTTGAAGTATTGAATATTGTACATGAGATAAAAAGAATGAATGTGGAATGTTTAGAAAAAAGAAGGAGCAATTTATATATAAATACATGGAATTTATTGAAACAATACATGCAGAATAATGTTCAAGAGGAGGAGGTTTAAGGGAAGGCAAGAAGTGAGCAACTTACATTATGTTAGAGTGAATGAAAATTGTTAAAAAGAAAATATATAGTACATGAAAAGAGCTGAAAATGTTAACCTGGTTTGTTTTCTTTTCTATTAATATGTTGGTCCTCATGTCACTGTTTAAATTATGACAATTCAGTAAAGTAGGGGATAAAAATGAGGATTATGGTTAATAGAAGAATGCTGGAACAGGTGGAACTAGGTAGGGAAATGAGGCAAGGATGTTCATTGTCACCAAACCTTTTTCTGATGATGATAAAGAAAGCTGATTCAGAAAATAAGAAGGTGCTTGGAAGAGAAGGGGAGAGCTAGGAGCTGTCTGAATATGTTTGCACCTGATGGCATGGTGTTATTAAATAGTGTAGACAAGCTACTATTGTGATCTTTGGAACTTTTTTGGAAGTGTGAGGAGGAAATTGGACTAATATTTCACCTTTGATGATCAGGACAGGTAAGGAGATAGTTTTGTGATGGGCTTGCTATATTCAAGGGAAGGTGAGAAATATTTGGGAATCAGAATAGACTCACTTGTGGAAGAGATTTTCAAAAGGAAATGGTCAGAGTTAAATGAGCAGGTGGCATATAAGTTAGATAAATGCATCAGGAAAGTCAATACATTAGGGGAAAGAAAAGAGGTGATTAGGGTTTTATCTTTCCAGTTTGTTCTGTATCTTCTGAGGCATGTTAGTGCTAGTTTGAAGGAAATCATCTTTGTAGATATTCAGAGGGTATGTGGCAGATGTGTATGCAAGAAGAAAAGTGGTGAACTGATAAAGGAAAGCTGAGAGTGAGTAAAAAGTTAGGGGTTGGGGAATTACTGACTTTAGATGGCATGTTGTGGTGGTGCAAGGGGCTTGGAGGATGATAATTGAAGATGGGTGAAATAGAATTAAGAAATGCAGACAAAAATGAATATCATTGGGAAGGTGGAAAGTAGAGCTCTTTTTTTATTTTTTCCAATGAATATCTTAATTAATGATGCAGCCATTTGTTATCCATTACTGCATGGCTAATGTAAATTAAATGCTGAGTTTAATGAAATGGTACCATCAGCCTTGAGTAATTTCTTTAATCATTCATGATAAAAAGACTACAAGCTACAGTTTAAACAATCATTGCTGCTTAGTGAAAAAAAAGGATTGCTATTAAACATTTTTTTCATTATTTCAGTTTACACCAATACAATGGCAGCAAAGTCCTTCAACTAACAAGTCCATGTATTCTATCCATACATTTTCTCAACTGTTTGTCTTAGTGAGGTCACAGTGTCAATCTGAGCAAGACAGACCAGATTTCAAAATCCCTCAATGTCTTTATTTCATTCTAGGGGAACCCAATCATTACTAGGCTAGTTGAGAAGAACATTTCTCCGGCACAACCTAGGTCTGCCCTGGAGCTTCCTTCCATGTTTTTTGACACTGGTCAAAGCTTGTGATAACCATAGGTAAGTACAGAGGTTTAGCCTGACTAGTATATTGAGAGCTTCATCCTAGGATTTAGCCCTGTTTTACCAACACAGTCCTATACAACCCCAACACCACTGTTGCTGATGTACCCCTCTACTGACCCATCTCCCAGTCCTCTGCACCCTCACTAGTGAACAAGACCCCAGACTCCTAAACTTGAGGTAGCTATCCCTTGACACACACACACACACACACACACACACACACACACACACACACACACACACACGCACACACACACCCACACACACACACACACACACACACACACACACACACACACACATACACACACACTCATATCTGTCGAGAGCCCTCTGCTGCCTTTTGAGAAAAGAACTGTAATTTCTGATTTGTTTTCTGTTTTTCCATTCATAGCAGTTTTCAACCAAGAACTAGGAAAGGGAAATGGATACAATGAAATTATTATACTTGTCTTTTTTTCTTATGTCATCAGTCCTGCTGTGAAGAAAGCATGGTGTATGGAACATTTGTTCATACATCCTTAGCTGACATCCTTGCCATGGCAATGCTTTTTGTTATCATCCTATGCTGATTGAGAGGTTCATAGGTGTCACCCAAGGTTTTAGCCACTTCTGTCTCAGAAGGTAGCATGGCCTTCAAATGTTGGGGGGGATAAAATCCAATAAATGTTCTCTAATTATGGTGTTGAAGAAGTATTCTGAATGGGTGCATCTTTCCAGCTAGAACCATCTAGTAGTCGTTTTCACAGAGCACCATTTTGTCTTCCATGTTGGGAGTCATGACCAGGTTTTTTAGAATATTATTTTATTTATTTATTTATTTTTGCTTTTATCTGTTGGAAAGAAAAGTAATAATAAATTTCCAGGCTAGTCTATAAAGTTTTTGACATCAGAACCTGATGATGCACCCTTTTAGGCTAGATAGATGAATCCCCAAACATGAAAGTATCAGCTTCTCCAACAGTGGGATAGAATCCTGTCTATCAAGGAATTAGGACGTATAAAATGATAGACATTACTTATTTTTTCCCTTTTACTAAAGTTTAGAGTTCATTCTTCGATTCTGGCATTTTTATGAAAACATGAGGCAAATCAAGTCCAGTTGTTCCAGTCTAGTAATAAGATCTGCAACTGCTGACTTAATCCTTTACTGCTGAGTGGTAACTTGTACTTCCTCCTTATTTGGTTGAGCCATTTGAGTAGCCAGTGTCTCTCCAGCCTGAGGTAGATAGACATCTGGCCATTAATAGGACAGTGCCACATGAGCTTTGCTTTACTCAACTCTTGAGGTGAACTTTTTAGCATCCATTTCTCAAACACATAATAAGATGGTTATGACCAGAGAACTCATCAGATTTTTCCATATTGTAAACATGTTTTTAAGTATGTCCCTTGAAGTTCTTTCTTCTGTGCTGATCTTTTTTCTATCTGTATCTTGTTAAGCTGATCCTGGTAACAGCAAGTAATGAACAGGAAAGTATAGGCATATAAAGGCTTTATTTTTAAAGTTAGTAGCTGCTCAACCTATTGTTTACAACTGGATATTTATGCACTATGTGTTTGCAAAATGAATGGATTAATTTGCTGAGCTACTTAATTTGTGTTAGAGCAATTATTGTTAAAATGAGATTAATTAATTTGTAACCCTTAGCCATTTGATCACTTGTAACAATTCCTGATTATGTATGGTGAATGAATTTAATACCCTGTCCTTAGCTAATTGATCACTTGCAGCAATTCATGATTGTGTATGGTGAATGAATTTAAGCACTCTACTCACTGCATTGAATTATGCTTTTACAAGATCGAAGGCTAAGTTGTCATTATATAACATCTACTGTATAATTTTAATCCTAAAAATGTCTTATTTGTTGTCACAAAGTAGACTGTATCAATTCATGACTACTTAGTTTTGCATTTTAGGTATTGTACCTTATAAGGCTCTTATTTAGTGCTTGTTCTGAATGCACTGGCAGGACATTTTCTGCATTTTTATTTATTATCAGGAATTGCAACTTTCTGCTTATGGGTGAGCTTTTATGACAGCTATGTTGCATGTTTTGTTAAGTAGCAGCTACTGTGGGGATAGCTTCTGTAAAACAACACAATCAAGTCCCTCACCCAATTGTTCCCTTAGCTTAAAAGTGATTTATTTTGTATTGTGTTTATCTGTTTGGCTGCACAAAATTTTGCTTTTGTTTTCAATTATCAACTTCTTCATCTGATACTTGAGGTGATATAGTGATAGGAAGGTTGACAGGATCATGAAATAAAAGAAAAATCGGGGCAAAGAGATGTAAGAGGGTCAAGTTATATCAGTTTCTAAGTTGCTGTTCTAGTTAGACTACAAAGAGATATAAGAGGGTCAAGTTATATCAGTTTCTAAGTTGCTGTTCTAGTTAGATTGCATACAATTTCAGGGAGCATTCCAGAAAGGAATGTTTAAGGGGAATTTGCTAGATTGTAAGAGGGAGGTGTTTTAAACTTTAGAGACTATAACTGAGAGCAAAGATTCTTTGAATTACAATGCTTTGAGAAAGAAAACCTTTGCAAGAAGCAAACCCTTTGACAATAAATTGCTAGTAGGCATGTGGCATTCATTTAGGCTATGTTACAAAGCATTCATTTGGGATGTGTAAGACAATAGTCATATCAATGTAAAATAATATTTATTTCCTTTGATATAGAGCTGCACCCCCCTTCAACCCAACCTTGAGGACAAAGAAAAAAAAAATTCCAAGTTTTAAACTTGAGGACTAAAAAAAGTCTTTGCAAACTAACAATCTATCAACAAGTAGTAATTAATCTTCTGTAACTCTAAGCTCCTGCTTGTTATAACTCTAACAAGCACCTTGCTACAGTTACTACTAGCACACAAAGCTTCTAACTGCAACTGCAGTACTGAGTTTCTTTTATGTATGAAGTTGCCATATCCTCATGGCTTCATAAATTAATGCTAGTATTGCATCTCACCCCACTGGCAATTGCTGGTCATGCCTTCTATCAGGTGGCACTTGGGCAGCTGCCATCTTCACTCTGTACTACTTAAAATTCTGCAGTGATACCCCTGTAAGGTCCAATTTCCTTTTTCCTTTGTACATTAAGCCAGGTAAGGACTAAACTTTCCTCCCAGTTCAACTTGTCTTTACTTTTTTTTCTGACAAAACTTGATGCCTTTTACATGAAAAAAAAATTGTTGTTAACCTAAAAAACAATCTCCACTGCAGACTGCAGATTACAGACCTAGCTCTGTCTTACCAAATCTAGCAAGACGTTTAGAAAAGCCTTGCCTTCGCCTAGCTTGCAGTTTCCTAAAAAACAATATAAAATCCTGTCCAGATATGAACATGACTTCTAGCCAGGTAGAAGCACAGTTGGTGCACTTTAACAGATGATATCCTGTTCTACATGGATAAAGGAAACCTGACTGGAGCAATTGTCTTTGATATAACAAAATTACAACAAAATCATTTGATCTTGTTGCCATGTCTGGTTTTAAATATGTCCCATAGAAGTCCCATTGCCTGCATTAAATGTGAGTGAGAAAGAAATATTCTAGTTTTCTCTTAAGTGAAATTATGTCCCTCCTTCTCAGTTAAAACAAATATTACAGGCTACAGTTTGTTTTCATGCACTAAAACCTAAGCTCTAATGCATAAGTATGGAAAGAAACTATTAATTTCTTCCTCTCTGCACTACATTTTTTGCATTTTTAAGTGTTTAAGTATACAGAATCCCCCTTGATTTTTAGACCCGCACTGGATGTGCATACTGGCTGCTCTCTGTGGGGTCCAGCCGTGTGAGATGCACGTGATGGTTGACTTAAACCTCGACAGGGAGAGGCAGCAGAGCAAGAAGAGGAGCACAAAGTGATGTGTGAAAGGCTAGCAAATCAATGAAAGATTTGTTTTGTTAGCACAAGCCTGAGTGTTGCAAATTGAAAATTACCAAGTTCAAAAGCTCTAAAAAGCAGTGGAGGGGATGGAACATGGTCAGAAGAGAGAAGTGGGTGTCTCAGTGTGTCTTCAATCATTCGTCAGGAGGAGTGAAGCCAGGGCCCAGGCGCTTGGGGGACAACAATGGAGGATTCTGCTGAAGGACATTGTTTATTCTGGCTCAGCATCAGACTGCAGACTGCTCTGTGGTGAAAGCCTAACTAGGCTCCATTTGACAACTCTGTGATTTACTGTGTCTAGGGCAGTGAATGCTGACTTTGCAGACAATGTATTTACATGTCTTTTTGTCATTACCAATCACTGTTACAGTGCTCATGGTGTTGTCAGCAGTGCAGTATGTCCAAAAGGCTAGCAACAAGTTTTAATATATTACGGTGGCCACAATAATTTCATTATTAAATATCATATCAAATATTTGAGGTATACACAAATGGCTGTGATTGGCATTTACTCGTGTTTATGGAGACAACCTGAATCAGTGAAAGCTGTGACATGATCATAATTAAACACTAGTCCTTTGATTTGCTTTTGAAGAGCTAGTGCAGTTTTGAAACATGCTAAGATGTATTACTGTGGCCATTTTTTTCTTTCTTTAAACATTCAGACATATAAAGTATATACAGTCAATAAAACAACTATAACAGGTATGTATGAAGGCAGTTTGTGCATAAAAGCTTGATCCCCTGCTGTCAGTTTATCACAACCTACAAAAAGCTGGCTATCTAAGTTCTCTGTCTCTGTAAGTTGCACTGCAGCCAGAGAAATCAACTAAATTATGCTTTTTTTTTAATTTAGACTTTCAAATAACTTTTGCTGTCTTTGTCTTCCCTATCTGTTGATCACCAGCTCATTCCCAGATTATGGTTTATTCATTTCTCATCAGTGGAGTGGGGGGGTGGTCAACTAGAAAGAGTAATCACTTATACAGCCATCCGGGATGGTTTGAAGTTTTCTTGTTTCAGCCCTAGTCCCCACACAAATCTGACAGGAAATTTTCTGCATAGGCTGACTATGTAGGATGTCGCCTCACTTCCACAAGATAAAAAGCCAGAAGGATAGATAAGAGCATTACTTCCCATTTGACCCTTCTTGGGTCCTGAGAAGTACACAACAGTAGACTTCTCTACATCTAAAACCTTTATTGATAGATAGAGGAGCACAATTGTCTGGAGTAGTGATTTAAAAAAAGTAACAGTCATCAGTTCTTCAAGGAGCACTCCCTCCAAGCAGTTATGCCTTATGCTAAACCATAAGTTGTGGTACCCCAGTTCCCACCAAGGGAAATTGCACCAGTCAGTGTGTCTCTGAGTGTATGGACCCTCCTCAGTTCTCACGAGAAGTGAGTGAGCCGTGACTCATCCCTCATCCCCTCCCTGCCTGGATCCTCCACTGGTAGGGCCATTGATTGAAACTCATTTGCCTGGTTCACAGTTAGGACTCCATCCCTATATGACATGTAGACAGACTGACTTTAAAATAATATGATAGCATATACCTTGTCAGTGAGACAGTATACAGATCTGACACATAGCTCTCAACTGTCCAAATTTTTACAGAATGTCCAGATTTTTGCCTCATATTTTTGGTTTGTTCCTCATAAAACTTGTGGTATTCTGGCAAATCACTGGGATGATCTGTAGATTGAAGTCACTAAATAATGACATACATTTGAGTTTCAGACTTCTATCCTTCTGAAAAAATGCATGCTAACACAAATCATGTTAATCTAACAACTTTCTAACTTTATAAGAGCAGTATTTAAAATGTGTCCCTTTTTTGGGTTTTAGTCCCCCCATTATGTCAAGTCTACTTTGGTAGACCACATTTACACTTACCTGAATTGCAGATTCCAGAGACAACAACACCAAACTTTTAATAACCCAAACCTGAACATTACTGATTTTTTACAGGTAACAGAGACACTTGGTCAACATGGGCAAATTTGCCCCTTTCCCTACTGTAATGCAATCCTGGAGTTGGTATATTTAGTTAGGGGTGAGTGGGGGGCACAACCCCCCACATTGGGGTGTGTGGGGTATTGCCTCCCACTTGGGTGGGTTTGACATACTTCAGTGTGTTATTTTATTAAATGTTGTCCAAGTGTCTTCTTTCCCAATTAAAAAAAAAAAAAAAAAAAAACTTTGGTAATGTGATGGTTCAGTTTATTGCAATTTCAGTGTTGTCTCAGTAATCTACAGTTCGGGTAAGTGTATATTTGGTCTACAGAAGTACACCCTTTATGTCAGGTTTTGTCCAAATTTCATGTGCTAAGAGGTTTACAGGTATGATCTGACAGCAACAAGCTGAAAATGCATTACTGTGACCATTACATTTTTTTATTTTGATCTTAATCAGACATCTGAAGTTTACCCAATAAAGTGGGTATATACTGGATTGTGCAGAGGCAGTCTGTGGATACAACAGGGGTCTATATTAGAACATTGACTTTTTAAAATGTCAAATGTTCTAATATCGACCCCTATTCAGCAAACGCTGACAATATCGAACATGCAGAACAGCGAATTTTTTTCCCAGGGAAAAAATTTGCTGTTCTGACACATATACACACAACACAAGCACATCAAACAAACAGCAATCCACACACATACACCTAAAATCCTACATCTAACCCTACACTAAACTGTACACACACCACTAGCTATCCACTTACCTTAACCCAAACCCTAACCCTAAGGTCCGTCACTATCACACACTCACCTCACCTGCGCCCTAACCCCAACTCACCTACCCCGCCCTAACCCTTATGTCCACACAATCACACACTTACCTGACCTGCGTCCTAACCCTAACTCACCTACCCCGTGCCCTAACCCTCACGTCCACGCAATCGCACACTTACCTGATCCCGACCTGTAAATTTCAACCACAGTGCTGAAAATAGCAAAGCTACAGGAACGGCCAACCGAATTCCTTCCCTAGGAAGAAATTCAGTGTTCTGCAGCTTCGCTATTTTCAGCGTTCGCTGAATAGGGGTCGATATTAGGACATTTGAAGTTGTGAAACTTCGATGTTCTAATATAGACCCAATAAAACAGACTGACCCTACTGTCATTTGAACAGATGGCCAGTAATTAGACCGGCATTGCGAGGGTAGTGTGCTTTTTTGTCTGTCAATCTGAAATTGATTATAGTTACCATTATTTTTTTCACTATTTTATCACAGTCAGATATCTGAGGAATACATAGTCAATAAAGTGACTGCAAGCTGCATAAGAAAAAGCAGTCAGACATTGTATTAGAGCCTGACTCCTGCTGTCATTTGATCCCATATGATGTACATTTTCATTTTATTATATTTTCTTACTATCAGGTAATTCAATAGTTTGGGGAGGGACTTAAACCAATAATGTTGTTGTTCTGAGTTTCTGTTTACTTAAGACATCACGCATTGCTGTACCCATTACTGCAGAATAGTCCCGGCCACACATGGGTGATGTCAAATGTTTGACTACACCCACAGTGACATTGTTAGCCCCAATCACTGTGCATAATTTTGGACTACTGAAAAGGTGTTGATCATGTACAGATTCTTGACACACTTTTATATGCAGGGTTTAGCACAAAAGACAAGAGTTGGCTCAAAGCCTGGCAATTAGCACAGACGATTAAGGCTTTGAGCTGTTAATGAACTGCTTCTTCTTGTCCAAGTACATGGTTTGATTCCTTCCCCCTCAATTTACCTATTATGTGATTCTGAGCAAGTCACATAACAAGGCAATGGGCTTTCCTAGTTAACATATATAGTTAAATAAGTCTACCTGTGAGTCAGAGTTTTATGTGTTAGAAAAGGAAATTTATTCTCAGCCACATCTGCCCCAAAACAAGGATTTCTTTGAGGATCTATACTTTCCTCACTTCAGTTCACTGTTTTTATTGATGACCTCCAAAATAACCTATTGAAACTTCCTACCTTTTTTTCAACAGGCAATATGACCTTTTCCCATAACCATTAAACAAATTTATAGAATCTGACCATGTTACTGCCAAACATGACACTTCTTTACCTGGTTGTAAAACCACAATATATAGTATCAAAATGATACCTAATTTACTCCATAGCTGGTTACTTCTTTGCTCAAGAACCATGGAAAAAGACAAAGTAAAGACAAAAATAATGAGTGTAAACACTCAAACTCTGGGACACTTCTGAGATATTTTTATTCATTAAGAAAGTTAATACAACAACAGGTTTTGCATCAACATGCATTTTCTGATATAAGTAGAATGAAACTCTGTTATCCAGAATTTTAGACAGCTGTAATCTATAGTAATTTACAAGAAAGTATAAAGAAATATGAGATACAGGGCAAACTATGAGGCAAAATCAATGATACCTGAAGGTTACGACTTAATCTCCAATAACTAGCACACAATTGACCATAACCAATAACCACTTCAAATTTAAACACCCCATTGTTTCAATATCTTGAGTAAGTCCTCTCTTTCCATTGCTATATTGACAATACAAAAATCAAACATTCATAAATTCTTATTTTGCACTAGAAAAAATTCCCACTTTCTCATTCTAGAAGTCAAGAATGCAATAGATAAGGGAGATACTGTTGACTCAGCTAAGGTATGTTGTATCTCTTGTTGCATCTGCCTCCAAGAAAAAAAATATTACCTTTCTTTGTATTACTATTGCTCAGTCTTACATACAGCTGACTGGCTTCTAACATGACCAAGACCTGACCTTCTGCTGAGGTATTTAAATTGCTAAAACTGGACTCCTTTTCCTTTCTAGTCAGCAAGCTCTCTCTCTTCAAACAGCCTAACTATAACATTGGATATTTTCCAAGCATTGCTTCTGGACTGCACTGACCCCACTGTAAGCTTCACTGTAGTGACCACAGTTTCTCAGTTATGGACACAGGCTCTGGGAAATACTCCTTTTTACTCTAAAAAAAATTGGACTCTTTCAGACCTAACTTAGGGAAACTGCTGCTCTAATGCAGATGCCCTAACAAACCACAGTGGCATAACTTAGTCTCTCATTAAAGATACTCACTTTCAGGAGGATGGAGACAACTCCTCGCGATTCCTCAGTATCCATTAAACAAGAAACGAGAACTGTACTTTACTAGCTTTACCTTTGCGCTATCATTCCTTCTTTGTTATTAGATGTAATGTAGTCACCTATGTTGAAATGTTCAGGCAAACTGCTTTAGTACTACACTGTTTTATGCTGTTTTATGAGTGCTGCTCTGTTTTACATTGTTAGCTTCATTTATTAACTTATACTGTTTACTTCTTCAGTTGTAGTTTGAGTGTTTCTTTTCAAAAGTGTCTGGCATTGTTCCAAATAGATCAAAACATTGTTCTTATAATCAAATTCAAATATAAAAGAAATAAACGAATGAAATCAACAGGTGTTGGGGGAGATGAGGTTAACTCAGTTATTTTCAGTGAGATATGATGGTTCATAGGTGATTACTAGGCTACCAATACCAAGGAGCCTTTTTAAACCTAGTCATGCTCCCCAAATGTATCTGACAAGTTTGAATACCTTGTGGCTAGTTTAAGAGGTATATGTAGGCTTGAGCACGGGTGGTCAATCATATATATCTACAACAGACTCGGGTGCCAAACCAGGGGTACATTTTCAATTCTTCACCCACTGGTCCAAGTTTTACCTGAATTACATTAGGGAGGAACTCTGCTTCACAAGGATTGAAAGCCTGTTCCAAAGAAGGAGTGGTCTTTGAGATACATATCTGTCCCTCTAACATGTCCTATTTATGTTACAGGCAAGGTTTACATCCGTACTTTGTGGGCCAGGCATAGATCACCTCCGTCAGTCTATGGAGACAGATTACAGGGATAGGGCTTTCAGGCAGTCTATGGAGGGAATATTGCTTATGCCCTGTATTCTTTTCTTTGAGGACCCCCTGTGTATGCCCCAGTTGTATATACCTGGTCAGGTACATACTGAAGAGACCATTGCATTCACTGACTGGTCTAATGACGGCTGAATACACTGGCACAATGGCATCCAGGGACCTAAATTCCATACCCTTGCTTACTACCATAGATGATCAAAGACACTGGGAAATATGAAGGTCCTACCAAACACCCTAATACTGGGTGATTTCAACTACCCAAACATTAACTGGGAGAACTACTCAAGTACTAACTCCCTTGCCCAACGCTTCCTAGAATTTATAAACTCGAACACCCTGGATCAACTGGTCAACACTCCCACCGGAGGGAACAACATATTGGACCTGGTCATCACCAACATGGGCGACCGGTGTTCCACACCTGACATCAACCCCTCGCTGGTTAGATCAGACCATAGACTAATCACTCTGGATATTCACATTTTGCCCTCAACCCCAATCAAGGAAACCACCGTGAAAAACTTTTCAAAAGCAAACTTCACGTTGTTTAAGACCGAGGTGGAAAGGTTCATAGCCCCCACGCCAATGGACAATGCTGTCCAAGCTGCTGAAACCTATACAAAGGCACTCTATGATCATCTGCAGGAATGCATGGATCCGTGCTATCCCAAGTAAAAATAAGACTCACTCCTCCAAGAAAAGGAAACCAGTCTGCCGGACCCCGCCATAAACAGGCTGTACAATAGAAGGAGGAAACTAGTACAGATAAGAGCAAAATCACTAGAAGGAATGACATACCTGATCAGTATCAGCAAGAAACTACAATCCCTCATTAAATTATCCAAGGCTAGCTTCGAAAGAAAAATTTCCAAGGACTCCAAAGATAATCACAAAGCGTTCTTTAGCTATGTCAACAACCTAAGTGGAAACTCTCAGATCTGCTCTGAGTTGGTGCAGAATGGCACAAAATACACTGAACCAACTGATATTGCCAACATTTTGGCAGACAGGTTCAATGCAAACTTCACACCCCTCTCACCCCCTAAAGGGCCCATTTCCATACCAGAAGTATGTAAGGCTCCAGCAATCACCGACACACAGGTTAAAACAGCCCTATCCAAAGCCAAAAACATGGCCTCAATGGGACCGGACGGTGTCCCAGGCTGTGTCTTACAAGAGCTCCAAAATGAACTAACCCCTCACCTAAACACACTGTTCAAACTCAGCCTCTCTACAGGCTACATACCCACAGAGTGGCACACAGCAACAGTTATCCCACTCCACAAAGGTGGTGCCACAATGGACCCCAGGAACTATTGCCCTATAAGCCTGACTAGCCTGGTCTGCCAAGCTATGGAGCGCATCATCATGAAACTCATTAACAGAGACATTGGGAACCTCCAAACATTGAACCCCACTCAGTTTGGCTTTGTTAAGGGCAGATCATGCCTCCTAAACCTGGTGGACTTCTTTGAGACAGTTACCAAGGCATTAGATGAGGGTAAGGAGGTCCACACAGCCTACCTAGACCTCACAAAGGCTTTCAGCACCATTCCCCATTCTGGTATTATAGACAAACTCATCAACCTGAACATTAACCCCTATGTCATGAGATGGGTTGTAAATGGGCTCACGGACAGAATCCACACGGTGAGAGTTGCAGACTCTAGGTCGACTCTAAACCGGTTACAAGTGGCGTCCCCCAGGGCTCAGTCCTTGGACCCCCCCTGTTTGGTATATACTTCTCAGAGGTACAGGCAAGCACAGGAGGACTTTGGCTGACCAAGTTTCCAGATGACTGCAAACTAGGGGCCATAACTGATTCTCTGGCTGATACAGACACCCTTCAGAAGGGTCTCACTGAGACGGATACCTGGTGTCAAAATCATGGCCTCAAACTGAATGCCAAAAAGTGCATAGTCATCCCCTTTGGAAAAAAACAAAGTACCCGAGAACTACCACATAGGTGGGAGTCCCCTAAATACAGAAAAAGTAATAAGGGATCTGGGGACCCAAGTAGATAGCAATCTCTCCTTTGATAATCATATTGCCAAGGTGGCTAGAAAATCCTTCTATGTGGCCCACCTAATCTCAAAAGGGTTCTCATCCAGAACAAAGGAGGTTATTGTGCCTATCTACTCATTACTTATTAGACCCATTATAGAATACAACACCCCATTTGGGATGTACTATACAAGACATCTGCAACTGCTGGAAAGACCACAAAAGTACCTCACCAAGAGGATTACTGGCCTCAAACAAATGACCTATGCAGCCAGACTAAAGAAACTCCAGCTGTACTCGGCTGCATACCGCTTACTCAGAGGTGATCTCTGTTTGACATACAAGGCCATGTCCAACCCAGAATTGATGGATATGCTCTACCTAAAAAAAAACAAATCCCTGAGAGTCACACGCTCTAGGAATATAAACCTTACCACAATGATAAATAGGATGTGCTGGAGGGATAGATTCCTGACCCAGAGACTACCCATGCTTTGGAACAAGATTCCAATATACATCAGGCAGAGCCCTGCACTATTCAAGAGAAACCTTGACGGGTGGATGGGAAACAGAAAATTTACCCCGGGGATCACTGCAGCAGCTCTGCTGGACAGAGGCGCAGGGAACTAATGGCTCTGCTGGTCAGAGGCACAGGGAACTAATCTAAGGGGGTGGTGAAAGCCAACACACTCTGGCTAGGCTTATAAATGCCCTTGTGCAGATAGCCTAGTACTTACCTATGAATCTATAAAGGCCTGGTTACTGTCTACATGTGTTTCCAAATTGCTGACCATTGGGTTTAATCTAGAGGTGTATCATTAATGTGGTCATTGCCAGGGGAAGGCATCTTCCCAGAACAGAAAAAGGATACTATTATGCATTTCCTGGTACTGAGTTTTAGACTGTGGTTCTGGCACCAGTTATTAGTCTGTGTCAGACCTTCTTGGAGGGTATTTGTGTCTTTGGGAGATTCCATGATTGTGCCTAGTTTATAATCATCTGCAGACTTGGTCTGTCAGAGGACTTTGATGTTGGCCTTGACTTCAGAGAAGTACATGTCAAAAACAAGTGGCTGCAGCACCAAGCCTTGAGTGGGTGTGATAGTGACTGACCTCTTTGTGGATGTAGACAATGCCATCTTAACTTCCTGGGCCCTATCTGTGAGCTACACAGTGGGTGACATTGGGGTTTATACCTAATTTTCTGAGCTTGTCTACAATGCCTGAGTGGGGCATTGTATCAGATGCTTTGGTCAGGTCACAATTGGCAGTATGTACCATATTGTCCTCATCCATTGCCTTGGTGACCTTCTCAAAGAAGTCCACCTGGCTGAGTAAGCATGATCTGACCTAGATGAAACTAAATTGGATTGGATTCAGTGTCTGAAGATTTCCTATGTCATTGTTTTTGTTTACATGATAATTCTTTCCATGGCTTTGCATACAAGACCAGTCAGACTTATGGGGTCTGTAGTTACCCAGGCCCATAGATCGCCAGCCTTTGTGCAAAGATATGTCATTTGCAGTTCTTCATTTTCTTGGCACAAAGCCTGTCTGGAAGCTACAGTTAAATAATAATTCTTGTGGCCCTGATAAATTGTGTTTCTTGCTACAAAGAAGGCATTCTGGGATATTACTGTGGTCCATCAATGCAGTATTATTGGGCTTGGAGAATGCATTAAATACCTGCACGCCTGAGTGTGTCATCCTTTGGATGAAATGTTAAATCGAGACCCCATCTGTCTGTGTAAATGATAGGTGCTGTAAGATCTTTTACATCATCATGAGCTATTGAAAACAGTAGGGGTCCTTTCTTTATATATAAAAAGAATTCTTATTTACAAAATATTTACATGTTTACAAATATTTGCAAATGTACAAATATACAGATATACAAACTTGTTTACACATATTCATAATTTCCTTTACAATCATACTAAATATTCATCCTTATTAGACCCCCCACTCCTTTTTTCCATAACCACCATCTGATTTTACTTAATATTGTTGCTAAAATCCATTTACCATTAAACATAATTTCATTTATTCTTGCATTCCATATAATCCATATAACAGAATAATGGTTTATCTCTTAACATGTTCTTTACTTCTGTTCTTATAATATCCATATTAATGTTTATTTTATCCACTTCTTTTATATCTTCAAAAAATCTTCCTTACATAGTTTTCCTCATATATTTTTTACTCTTTTACATTTTAACAACACATGTTCAGTAGTTTCTGCTTCTTCTTGACAATATAAATATATCCTATCACTTTTCTTTTTATATAGTATATTTCTTTTTACTGGCAATTTATCTATTACTAGTTTCCACAAAACAATCTTGACATTCTACTTTCTGATTGCACCACTTGCTTCTTATTTTTATAGCTTTCATTTTTTTCAACTGTTAGATTTTCCCGTGGTTTTAAATAGTAATGTTTTATCATTACATTCTTATACCATACTTTTCTATCTGTTTCTTTGTCATCAATTTTTATTTTCCACAGATATATTTTTTTCTTGCTAACATTTTATTTCTTCATTTATACACTTTTTCTCTTTTACTCATTTTTTTACCACACCAAACTTTATCATACTTATGTTTATACAATTTTACTGCTAATCTCTCATCTTTTTCATTTAATCATTCCTCCCATTTATCTACTCTTGTTCCTTAAGCTGCCTACGCATAATTCCATCCTTTTTCTCTAAGTCTGCAGTTCAGCTTCCCACACAGTTCAACAATCACCATGTTTAGCAAAGCTTTACATATATGTGTGTGTATATATATATATATATATATATATATATATATATATATATATATATATATATATATATATATATATGTATTTGGTATATTGTATAAATGTTTTCTGTTTACAGTCTTGACATATCTATTTTTTAAACTTATTGTATATGTACCCTTGTAAATTCATTTAGCGATTTTTCAATTTTTGCATACTACCCTGGCCAGAGAATGAAAATGGTCAGAAATTATCAGTGCTGTAGCCTGATTAACAAATTCAAATATATATATATATATATATATATATATAACCTTTCAAAGTTCTGCATTGTCTTAATTTTTCCTGACTGAATTATTTTTTGCCTGACTGAATTATCTTATATATTTTCTGGCATTGTTTTATGTTTCTCATCTATCCTGAAACTACTTCCACCTATTCCTGTGGTGAAGCTTATAAAACTGGTCTAACAGCTTTTGTGTTATCTGATTGTTTCAAGGCTTGCTGATTTAAAAATAGTTTCTGTTTGTAAATTCCTGCATACACTGTTGGAAACTCCTGGTGTTCTGGCTGAAGTATGATTCTCAAACAATCTGGAAATATATCGCTGATTGGTAAGTATATTTCTTGGCATTTTACCCTTTCAGAGTTCTGCATTGTCTTAATTTTTCTTGACTGAATTAATTTTTGCCTGACTGAATTATTTTATATATTTTCTGGCATTGTTTTCTGTTTCTCATCTGTCCTGAAACTGCTTCCCCCCTATTCCTGTGGTGAAGTTTATAAAACTGGTCTAACAGCTTTTGTGTTATCTGATTGCTTCAAGGCTTGCTGATTTAAAAATAGTTTCTGTTAAATTCCTGCATACACTGTTGGAAACTCCTGGTGTTCTGGCTGAAGTGTGATTCTCAAACAATTTGGAAACAGATTGCTGATTGATAAGTATATTTCTTGGCGTTTTAACCTTTCAGAGTTCTGCATTATCTTAATTTTTCCTGACTGAATAATTTTTTTGCCTGACTGAATTATTTTATATATTTTCTGGCATTGTTTTTTGTTTTTTATCTGTCCTGAAACTGTTTTTCCCCTCCCTCCACCCTATTGTTGTGGTGTTGTTATACTTGGTGGCTTTGCAGTTGCCCGCCCCTACTGTAAATTTGATCTGGGACACCTCTCCCAGTCTGGTGTTCACTCTACTTAATACAGAGAGAACACTTGAGAAGGCCAACCCACTTAGGTTCTTAACCTTGAATTTTTCTTCTGCTCCTTCTTCCTCTCTCCTTGCACTTTACTAAAAAAATAAATAAATAAAAATAAAAAAATGCCCTTTATTTTGCTTTTGCCTCTCTTAAAAGTACTCAGTTGCATTTATTCTGCTCCATTTATTACTGCTTGGTAGTAGCCTGATTAAATTGCAACTATTATTCTAAGCCTTTTGGTTTAAGCACTTGGGCTACAGACCAGTTGTTTTACATTAAGAAGGTTTGTAGTCTGCACTATTTTGGCAGGACAGGTAGCTTACATCCTTCTAAGTTGGGAACTGCTGACTGAAGGCTCAGTGTCTGTTATTCTAAAAGTGTATTAGTTCTGGTTAAAGCACTTGGGCTTCAGGCCTGTTATTTTTCATTAAGAAGGTTTGTGGTCTGCACTCTTGTGGGAGGAGAGGCTAGATTCTGCACTTCTGAGCTGGGAATTTCTAGTTAAAGGCTTATTGTGCCTGCTTATTTGAACTGTTTCTTTCTGAAATTGGTGTGCCTTGTTTGCTGTAGCATAGACTAGATTCAGGCATCATGAATCTAGCTTTGTTTGTATAACTTGAGCACTAGTCAAGGCCATCTTTTTTGGAGAAGGTTTCCCTGCACCCTAGTGGCAGGAGTGTGCAGTTAGAACTTGTCTAATTGAAGACTGCTGGAACAGGGCTCAGTTTTGAGCTTTTTTACTGGTTAATTGGGTAATTTGTTTAAATCAGTTTGCTCGTTTTCTATTGTTATATAAAAAATTTCACTTTATTCATCTGCTTTTACTGTATTTGTGTTTCTTCCTACTTTATTACTTTATTTTGCTTTTGCTGCTTGTTCTTAAAATAACTTAATTACATTTATTCTGCTGCATTTATTACTGCTTGTTAGTAGCCTGATTAAATTGTAACTGTTATTCTAAGCCTTTGGTTGAAGCACCTGGGCTTCAGACCAGTTGTTTTACATTAAGAAGATCTGTGGTCTGCACTGTTGTGGCAGGACAGGTATCTTACATCCTTCTAAGATGGGAGTTGCTGATTGAAGGCTTAGTGTCTGTTATTCTAAAAGTGTATTAGTTCTGGTTTAAGCATTTGGGCTTCGGGCCAGTTATTTTACATTAAGATGGTGTGGTCTGCACTCTTGTGAGAGGATAGGGTAGATTCTGCCCTTCTGAGCTGGGGGTTTCTGGTTAAAGGCTTATTGTGCCTGCTTATTTGAACGGTTTCTTTCTGAAATTGGTACACCTTGTTTTCTGTAGCATAGACTAAATTCAGACCTGCTGAATCTAGCTTTGTTTGTATAACTTGAGCACTAATCCAGACCATCTTTTTTTGGAGAAGGTTCCCCTCTACCCTAGTGGCAGGGGTGTGCAGTTAGAACTTGTCTGATCGAAGACTGCTGGAATGGGGCTCAGTTTTTAACTTTTTATTGGTTGATTGGTTGATTTGTTTAAATTAGCTTGCTCATTTGCTACTGTTATATTAAAAAAATATATACTTTATGCATCGCCACTTAGCTAGGGTTAAACTATTCCCGGTGCTATAAAGTCTGCTCTTCAAATTTTCCCTTAGAACTAGCCAGTTTTTTAGTTTTAGCACTCAAATCTGTTTCCTTGAGCTCAGCACTTGTTCAGAACTCATTGTAAGCACTAAATAAGCTACACATTACTACAGCACTCAACTTTCCTCACTTCTCTAGAGGAAAACAGTTTTTAGTACTTAATAAATAAGCACCTATCCAGGCATGTCTAAGGGTCAGCTCCAGGTGTTTTTTCCTGTCTACCTGATGAATCTGGGCACCTTGGGGCAATGCAGCAATTGCCTCATGTACACAGACAACACTCTCCTCCTACCACCCAACACTACAACCTGTGAGAGATGAACTTATATAGCCAAATTGGAAGCAAAGCTCTCTTGACCCAAGACTGGACTAGATAGTCAAGAGGAGAAGGTAAACACTTGCACCACACCACACTCATCACATAGTCCCTCAAAACATACACATAGAAACACAATACACACACCTACATTCATGGAGGCTCTCAATAAAAATCTGCTCAAGCAACAGAGACCTCCAAAGCAGAAACACAAGCAATCTCCATGCCCCCAACACAATCCAAATGACACATAGCCCACAAACTCAGTGTGCCACTCAACCACAGCCCATAAGGCATAACAACGTACCCAACACTCTAGTCATAGGTGACTCTATAGTCAGGCACACTGATGTTCCACTCACCAGGATAAACAAGGATAAAGTTACTGTCAGCTGCCTGTCAGGTGCTAGGATCCGCCACATAATGCATGCTCTCAGGTCACTCCACAACAAGTACAAATATGACTCTGTCATTGTCCATGTTGGTGTGAATGACCTGAGATGTACATCTCTGGACTACATGAAAAGAGACATGGAGGAGCACTCCGATCTTGTAGCCCAGGCAGGTTATGACCCTAGCCCTGAGTAGCATCCTGCCATCACCCAGAATGATACCACAGTACAAGGACAAAATGATTGACTTCAACAATTGCCTAAGCTTCTGGTGTCATTCTAAGGGGATCCAGTATCTGTCTGCCTGGGATGACATGATCGACAGATCACAATGCTTTGCCAGAGATGGCCTGCACCTCTCACCCTTGGGATTCCGGATACTGGCTACGACTTTTGCCACTCCTATAGTGCCTTTTTTAGGCAAGGTTCAAATGAAAATTCACCAACATAACAGGTACAAGCAAGCAAAATCTGAGGGTAATGCTACTCAATGCTAGAAGTCTAAACCTCAAAATGCATTCACTCAAGGCACTCCTTAAAATGGTGAACATTGACATCTGTGCAGTGACAGAGACCTGGTTCAAGGCTCCAGAAAGCATCCCTGCATTACCAGGCTATAATTCATACCACACCTTTCGGCCACCTAACCTGGACCGAAACCCTAAAAGTGGAGGTGTGTCCATATTCATTAAGGATATCCACACCTTCAGGCTAGTTGCTCAGCATAATGCATCTGTGATTATCCATGTGCAACTAACTCTGGGCAAGATCGCAATCCAAATTGTAATGTGCTACAGATCCCCCACCATGCCCCAGGATTCCCACTCCTCATTTCTTGATACACTGGAAAATATTAGGGTACAGCCCAACACCCTAATAATGGGTGATTTCAACTACCCCACCATTAACTGGAAAAACTACTCATGTATCAACTCTTTTGCTGAATGTTTTCTGGAATTCATAAATCCCAACACCTTGGATCAACTTATCCACAGCTCCACCAGGGGCAGCAATATCCTAGACCTGGTCATTACCAACATGGGTGACCGGTGTTCCACATCAGAGGTCAATTCTTTGATGGTCAGATCCGACCACAATCTAATCACCCTAGACATCCTCATTCCGCCCCCACCCCCCATTAGGGAATCCACTGTAAAACATTTCTCCAAAGCCAACTTCACGCTTCTTAAGACAGAAGTGATAAACTTCATGACACCCATGCAGACGGACAATAGAAGTACGACTGCTGAATCCTACACAAATGCACTTTATAAACACTTGCACAAGTACATAGATTGTGCTATCCCTAACAGAATCAAGATGCTATCCTCCAAAAAAAGGAAGCCAATCTGGTGGTCCCCTGCCATAAACAAACTGTTACAAAAAAAGAGTAAAATCCCATGATTGGAGGAACTCCCTGGTCAGCCTCAGTAAGAAGCTGAGATCCCTCATAAAATCCTCCAAAGCTAGTTACAAAAACAAAATCACCACTCATTCTAAAGACAGTCACAAAGCATTCTATAGCTATGTCAAGAATCTCAATGGTAACACTCAGATCTGCTCTGAGTTACAGCACAATGGCACTAAATATACAGAAACAACTGATATTGCCAACATCCTGGCAGACAGGTTCAGTGCTAACTTTATCCCCCTTTCACCCCCTAAAGGGCCCATCTCTATACCAGAAGAATGCAAAGTTCCTGTAATCACGGCTGTAAAAACCACACTCTCCAAAGCCAAGAACACAGCATCCATGGGACCTGACAACATCCCAGGCTGCATTCTACATGAACTGCAGAATGAACTGGCACCCCACCTAAGCACCATGCTCAATCATAGCCTCACCTCAGGCTTTGTGCCCACTGAATGGTGCACAGTGATGGTTATCCCACTTCACAAAGGGGAGACCACCACAGGCCACAGGAACTACTGCCCCATTAGCCTAATGAGCCTGGTCTGAAAGGCCATGGAATGTATCATCATGGAACTTATAAACAAAAACATTGATAATCTCCAAACTCTGGACCCCACCCAGTTCAGGTTTGTAAAAGGCACATCATGTCTCCTAAATCTCATAGACTTCATTGAAGCAGTCACCAAAGCCGTAAACAAGGGTAAGGTTGTTCACACAGCCTATCTAGATCTCGCCAAGGCTTTTGACACCATCTCCCACTCTGGAATTATAGCTAAACTCACTAAACTAGGTATAAATCCCTATGGAACAAGATGGGTTGCCAACTGGCTCACTGCAGAACCCACACTGTGAAAGTAGCAGACTCCAAATCTGACTTCAGACCAGTGACAAGTGGAGTACCACAGGGTTCAGTCCTGGGTCCTCTCCTGTTTGGTATCTACTTTTCTGAAGTACAGGCTAACACAGAAGGTATTTGGCTAACGAAGTTCGCAGATGACTGCATACGAGGAGCCATAATCGAAACTCCTAATGATGTGGACATCCTACAAAAGGGCCTCACTGAGACAGATGCCTGATGTCAAAGCTATGTCCTCAAGCTAAATGCCAAAAAGTGCATTGTCATCTCCTTTGGTAAAAACTATGTGCCCATGAGCTACCACATAGGTGGTAGTCTACTTAACACCAAAAGTGTGATAAGAGGCCTTGGGACACAGGTGGACAGTAGTCTCTACTTTGATAATCACATTGCCACAGTAGTCAGGAAATCCTTCTACATGGCACACCTCATTACAAAAGGTTTCTCATCCAGGAAAAAAATTTTCCCCTCTACTCGACACTCATTAGACCCATTATACAGTACAATGCTCCTTTTGGTATGTACCTCACAAGACATCTACAACAACTGGAAATGTCTCAGAAATACCTTACAAAGAGGATTACCGGCCTAAAACAGATGCCCTACGCAGACTGTCGCAAAAAACTCAGCTTTACTCCATCGCATATCGCCTACTCAGAGGTGATCTCTGCCTAACATACAAAGCTATGTCAAACCAGAGCTGTTGGACATGCTCCACTTAAAGAAAACCCAATCCCTCCAAGCTACATGCTCTAGGGACCTAAACCTTGTCACCACAATAAATAGAACATGCTGGAGGGATAGATTCCAGTCTGAAAGACTTCCCCATACTCCAGAACAAACTACCTATATATAGCAAACAAAGCTTCTCATTATCCCTCCTCAAGAAAAATATTGATGATTGGATGGGAAATAGGAAATTCACCCCGGGGTTCACCTCTGTGGCTCTGCTCGACAGGGGCACAGGAAAATAATTTTCTTGGCTGGCGAAAGTCAGGGTACCTTTTTGGCTAGGCTTATATAGGCCCTCGGACTAATAGCCTAGTACCTGTCTATGAACCTATGAACCTATATATATATATATATATATATATATATATATATATATATATATATGTGTGTGTGTGTATGTATGTATGTATGTATATATATATATATATATATATATATATATATATATATATATATAAAATGTGTGTGTGTATGTATATATATATATATATATATATATATATATATATATATATATATATATATATGTGTGTGTGTACATAAATAGTTAAATTTACTTTTCAGTTTTTTGTTTTCCAGTATGTTCTGCATAGGAAGCCTTCAGAAGACTTCTGTTCTAAAACATTTAGTTCCCTTCCCTCCAGGGACACCATTAAAATTACCTTCCTTCTAGAGTCCACCTGGGACCCTTTTCAGACCCAGAGATCATGAACCTCCTCATTACCCATGGCACTGAACTTTAAATATCTTGTGTGCAGCTATCCCTGATTAACTCTAACCTGCTTGCCTATTTTTGGATTAGTATCCTTAAAGGGAACCTCCACCACTATGCTACATAACTCTTCTAAGCTACTACATATAAAGGGAATAACCACACATATGCTGCAATAGCTATCTAGCTACCCATTTATCTATCTATCTCTCTATCTATCTAATAATAGATAAATAAGTTTTACCTTGTACTGCTTTCTTGTACTGTGTAGCTCACACACTCACACAATCTACCAATATTTATCTATAAGAAATGTTACAACTTTGTATTGCTATACTCCTAGGTATTAAACTAATTCACTGGAATATTATAAGACCTATCTGTGACAGTATTTTTATGTGCCAATAAGTTCATAGGTTTAAATATTTTTCGTATCAACTCTAGTAACTACTGCCCTTTTAGCAGCTTGATTACCCTTGTCCTGTGTCTTGACCTCTTGTTCCTCAAGTGCCTATCCTTTTTTTTAATAATGTTAAAGAAATTATTATTTTTTAAACTCATTGCTGTTAGTCGTTAAAATATTTCCAGTAGTTACACATAATAAAGAAATATAGTTCCACTCAGTTTTAAAAACATACTGACATAATTTGTAGTCTATCAGCCTTCCTCTTGATATAATTGTGCTCTTCTGTGTCTTTTAATTACACATCTCTACACTTCCTGGGTATTTTACCACAGTCTTCCTAATATGTAGTAGGGAATATCATTAAAATATCATATAATGTATTAATTTAATACACTATTTGCCTAGGGGGAAAGCTTGATATATCACTCTTCTACACAGCCCCCATCATAGTCCCCATCAACCATAGCAAATCTCAAACTAGCCATTAACTTTCCTTATATGTCAGTCTTCATATCTACCTTAACACAATATCCTCTATAACCTTCCTTTCTAATTTTGATTCTGTTCACCATGTTTCAGTGTTTAAACTTGCCATTGATCTCAAACAATATTAATACTGGTTGCTCTCTAAAGGGGAAAGGACCAGTAAACTATTTCACTATTCCACTTATCTACCTAATTTTTAAATTCATGAACATTTTTCAGACTGTCTAATCTCCAGTGGAAGAGACATCTATCTTCTACCGGCCTAGTCTATGAAAACATGGAAGCTGATTTTTTTCGATTACCCTTTAACTCAACTAACATTTTATTATTCCAAGTGCAACATTCATGCTTTTCATAATTTTTACTTAAAGTGCAACTCAGGACTTCATTTTAAATTATTAAATAACCCAAATCAAGTCACCCTTTACCTGCCTGTAGCACAATGAAAATAAGTTAAGTTTCTTTATTCTCTCATTTTATGTTAAATGTTAGCATACTCTAATCTTCTTGCTAAATGTCTTCTAGACCCTCTTCCATCTTGCAATATCTCCTCTGGAATATACACAGAAACCTGAACCATGTTCCACTATTGATATAATAATTGATTTCTAAATTGGAAGCATAACTGTCCTTTCCTGACAGCCAACTGTTCTCACCAGAGATATAATAAGAGAGTATGCATTTTTCAAACTCTTATTTACCTGACCAATGAATCCAAGTTCTCTATCTACCTTAAAATCCAGATGCTCTTACGTGTTTAATTCATTTATTTGAATATTATTTATACTGGAAGTTCATCTCAAATTCCTTTTCCTCATGTGTAGCATTCTGTACTTGGAGTCATTAAAACATGTCATGTTGAGAGGGTGGAGCCTAGATGGCCAACTGAGAGCAGTGAATTTTGAGAGCTCCTTAAACTAGTATAATAATATAGGTAAATTTTATTATTTTCAAGTTTAAAATGTCAGAAATCTATAGATAAACTACTAAACTAAACAAATATCAATTTTGGTGGAGGTATACAAAAAATTTCCTGTCAAGTAACTTGGAGATATATTGAGTCACTGAATATGAACAACTCAAGGAATTCTCATCCAGATGCTGCTTTGAAAAAAAGAACTGCAATTGATGACATCTACCTTACAGGGACTATCTTTGAAGATGGATGGCTTTAAAAATGACTTAGAAAACCTCATATTAAATTATCAAAAACAGACTGATACTCTTAGGGAACTATTACAGCAACACCAGACAAACATAACAAATATAGAGACTTCTCTAAATGACATTGAAGGGAGACTCAAAGAGGAAGAATTCCAAAAAGAATTTCTGCTTAAACAGAATACATGGCTGCTTAACAAAATAGATGACTTAGAAAACAGGGAAAGGAGAAACAACATAAGGATCTTTGGTCACACTGAAAGAGAAGACATTATTTCATTCTTAACAACCTGGATTCCTGATTTCTTAGACTTGCAAGAGGGACTTTCATTTGGAATTGAAAGGGTGCATACAGCATTGAGGAAACCTGCTTCTAACTCAACAAATACTCCACCCAGATCCATAGTTATAAAATTTCTTTCATTTCTGGACAAGGAACTAATTAAAATCTGCTTGGAGAAAATCACTCTTAAAATACAATCAAAGCCTGATAAGGTTTGACAATGGTTATTCTTCCAGAATACTAGAACAAAGGAAAACATTCTGGCCAATAATCAAACTGTTGAAACAAAACAACATTAAAGCACAGCTGGCCTTTCCAGCCAAGATAAAAATACTTTTTGCCAATGCAATGAGAACCTTTAATGACTTAGAAGAAGCTGCTGTATTCATCAAAAACAACAACATAGTGTCTATCCCAGAAGAAATGGAATGGATGGCCCCTACTCTTAAAAGAATAAAAGAAACAAATCCTTGGACTGATGCTAGAAAGAAGAAACAAAAAACTTATTCCAAGATAGCTGTCCCTCCCAAAAAAAAAAAAAACTCTTACAACTACCTCTCTCAAAGTATCAACTGATATAGTACATCACTTGTCATTTGTTTTTATTTAAAAAAAGAGGGTTTCTTAAACAACTGAGAAATAGATTTATTTAGAATGTTCAAAGAGTCCAGTAATTCTTCACAAACAAAGGTATGTCAAGATGGGTTACTATTTACATTATATATAAGCCAAACAAAGCAACATATAATATAAACAAAGAAGTTTCTATCCCTGTACTTGAACTCCATGAATTCTTATCTTGTTAATTTTTCATTGTTTTTACTTATAATAATTTAAGTAATTAATTAACTAATTCAACAAGGTACCATTCATCAGAGTTCAGACTCAACTGTAATACATTAACATCATATATAATAGCAGTAACAGTAGAGTGTTTTGAAAAAAAATGCTGTTATGGAGACTAATGCCTTCTTCAGTTAAAGTATGATTTAGAAATGTCATGTATATCCTGGTTGAATAACAGTAGCAAGCTCTTAGTACAAATGTAATTATTATTCTGTCTAATTATAGTTAATATCAATTATGGCAGGTATCACAGCTACGAGTGATGTTTGATCAATCCTGATATGGTGTGCGTGGATGCAGCTGTGTTTGGCAGCTAGTACAAATGTCATTATTATTATGTCTAAACATGGTTAATATCAATTATGGCAGGTATCATAGCTTCGAATGCTGTTTGATTAAGCCTGACATGGGGTGTGTGGATGCAGCTTTGTCTGGCAGCTGTTGTATGTTGCCATTTTCATCTCCGGGAAGCTGTGGGTTGTGGCTTGTGATTGAGGTTTACTGATGCTTGTGTATTAGGAAGAGACATTTGGTGTTTTAGCCTGGGTCCAGGGAAAGAGGGTGGATGGAACAGTGGTTTGTGATATTTTGGGTGAGAGATAAGAAGGCTGGAGGAATGTCTCTTGTTGTGGCAGCTTGTTGGGAGGTTTTTTTTTTTTTTTTCTCTCCGTTCTTTTCCTGCCTGCTGTCTCACTGAAAGGGAGGGAATTTAGGCTTGAAGTTGCAGTGAAGTGAAGCTTTGCTTCAGGTGCATCGTGAGCCTCTGGTATGCAGTACACAGACACACTAACAGAAACAGACGCTCCCAGTTTACTATGGTAATGGAGACAGAGTGACAATAATGTTTAACAGCACTGAGGAGCCTCTGAGATGATTCTTGGCAATGTTTTTGGTTTAAAAAAAAAAATATATATATATATATATATATATATATATATATATATATATATATATATATATATATATATATATATATATATATATATATATATATATATATATATATATATAAAATAAAACAAAAAGGGCTGTTTTAAACCACATGTACACATATTGATGGTCTCCCAACATGTCATTTAGCTCATTAACTTCATTCTTGATAAAAAAAAAAATAATAAATAAATAATAACTGCAATTTTATATTTAAATGTATTTTGGTCAAAACACAAGGACTTACATAAGAGTGGAAGTCTGAGTTATTGTGAAAGAACCCTTTGCAGTGGTCTGGGAGGTGAACTTGCTTGGACGTGTTGGTCATATGGGGATAGCTGATTCTAGGGGTGCTTGGGGTTGCCGGGAAGTGCAAGTGAGTCATCAGATTTCCTTTGTAGAAATATCTGTGGGAATGGAAGGTGTGTTGAGTGGTTTACTGGCAGTGTTGCCACTGCATGGAACAGGCTGGTAAAATGGAACAGGACAAATATTGGTTTGGATATTTTAAGAACAGCCTGGAAACACAGCACATGAACTAGTGAATGATATTCTGGCAAAACTGGAAGGGTATTGTTGCCCATGCTTGAAGTACTGATATGTGTGTATGTAAGGATGGAAATATACTTATAACAAATAAGAAACTAGAAGGGTCTCATAATTTAAAGTCTATGGACTGTATAAACATGCTTGGAAGGAGATAATAATAAGAATATGCATTACAGCTTGTGGTCTCTCAAATAACTAAGCAACAGCCCCCCAAAAAAAAAAAAAAAAATAGTTATGTAATATATGATTTTAGTAAATCTAGACATAAAATATATTATCGTCATCGAAGTTGAAGCAGTCTGCTGAATTTAGATATTAAAGACAGGATTTAATAACATGGGCTTGTGTATAATAACACTATTGTCTTAACTTGTCATAAATTATGTACACTACATTGAATATCAAGGGGAAGCATGATGATTTTCTTATATAAGTAAATATGCATAACAAGTCATGTAATTCCTTTAACTTGAATTGTAGTTTTTGAAACCCATGTTGACCATATATAATGCTTAAGTGGTTACCAAGGTAACTCATTTTTATACATGACATCAAACTGACAAAGTTGTTCAAGAGAAACAATAGAAGCCTGAACTTGAAATGGAACAGAATGTAACAATCATATTCTGAACAAATAGTATTAAATTGACAACAGGCACTCAGTTCAATAACATGGGCTTGTGTATAATAACACTACTGTTTTAACATGTCATAAATGACATACACTATATTGAACATCAAGGGGAAGCAGGATGATTTTCTCATATAAGTAAATGTACATAACAAGCCATATAATTGCTTTAACTTGAATTGTGGTTTTATAACCCATCTTGACCAAACATAATACTTAAACTGTTACCAAGGTAACTAATGTTGTATACATGACATCAAACTAACAAAGTTGTTCAAGGGAAACAATAGATGCCTGAACTAGAAATGTCCCAGAATGTAATAATCACATTCTGAACAAATAGTATTCAATATAGCAATAACCCACGCCTGGGTGTGGGTAATGCTAAATTTACCCACGGTTGGCGTGGTTTGGTCCCGAGGCTAAGCCCGAGGACCAAACAGCCAACGGGTATTAGCATTACCCACCCAGAAGTGGGTTATTGTTATTACACATGACATTATTTAAGAAAAGAAACTATTACTTTTCTTAAATAATGGCATAGTATAATGCCTGTTTACTGCCCTTCCGCAGATGTCTGGCATCAGCGGCAGTTCTGATGTACTTTAGTTTAAAATAAGCAACGGACATCTCCATTGCTTATTTTAAAACTGTCTCGCCATGTTAAACTCATTTAACATAGCGAGAATCTAAAAAGCACCGGAGATCTTGCTTTCTCCGTTGCTTTTGTAAGTTAAATGGGTTTAACATGGCGAGGATGCAACGGAGATCTCCGTTGCTTATTTTAAAGCTGACTCGCTATGTTAAACCCATTTAACATAGCGAGACAGTGTTTGAAACGAAGAGATACTAATGAAAAAGTCCGCGACGGACCTTTTTCCATTAGTATAACTCGATTTACAACGGGCACGCTGGCCAATCAGCATGCACGTTTTGGGGGGGTCATGGTATAATTGACAATAATCACTCAGTTTAACCTTTGCTGGTTATACAAAATAAAATGTTGCCATTTAAATCTAAAAACTTTCAGTATATACCATAAAATGGCAATTTATGAATATGGAAAGGGAACTTGTAATCATTAATCACGAGTGAATTTGTTGTTTTTAACCTATAATTTCACTCATTTTATAATAAGAAATGACAGATATGAAAAGCCTTATGTGTAGGAAATGGGGGGAAGAGGGATGCACTGATAATTAAAATGCACTAACTTTCATCAATGTTCACATAAAACAAACTTGATGCTTTAAGTAAGTTAGCAACAAAGTGATTACTTAAATGCTGGCAAACAATGAACTATAACTTCTGATATATCCAGTAAAATATATTGTATTATAAACATTTGGTATAAATATTATTACCATCTATTTATATTAAGTAATAAGTTTTGAAAGACTTCATCAATAAGGGTGAATATGTTAAATAACTGTGTGCTATAATCTTTTACTGAAGTTGTATATATGATACATCCTATTTTACTATGATTGAATTGCTTGTCATCTATCTTTCATGTAAATATTAATTGCTTATATAATAAGTAGACATTTATATTGTATTAGAATTCTGTCTAATCTACAGTAGTACTATCTTCTTCTTCTTTTGGCTTTTCCCGATTAGGGGTCGCCACAGCAGATCACCTGTCCGCTAATGACTGGCAGTGGAGTTTTACAGTGTTGAGATGCCAGCCCGGCACCCAACCTTCCACAGAAGGCACACGCACGCACTCACACCTAGGGCCAATTTAGAGTGTCCAATCCATCTACAGCATGTCTTTGGGATGTGGGAGGAAACCAGAGTTCCCGGAGGAAACCCATGCGACCACAGGGAGGACATGCAGACTCCGCACAGAAGGCACCCCAGCCGAGGATCGAACCAGAGAACCTTTTCTTGTGACGCAGCAATGTTAACCACTACACCACCATGGCTGTCCAATCTACAGTAGTACTATATCTGTTCAAAATAATATAAATATTTCTTATTCCTATTACAAATATTCTCCATATGATAATTCAATTTATGGAGCTCAGATGTTTTGGATTGTCAAGGTATGAGTGATAATCTGATGGACTTAGGTTTATCCATCAGATTAGGAATGATTTTCATTCCATGGCTACTGCAGATCTTAGTTTTGTTAAAATGTATTAATTTAAATTTGTTATTTCACAAAAACATTTTTAGTATGCCTGACCAAAACATTACTTTAGTGGTAAACACTCAAAGTATAAAACTGATAATTTCCTTTAAAAGCCAAACATATACTTTATAGTTATCAGAGGAAAATGTCTAATAGTCACAATAAAACATAAAATACATAGCCTAAATAACCTAATATGGATTTAACTTTATTATATTTAAATACCAATGGCTTAAACAATCCTAGCAAGAGATCAAATCTACTAAAATGTTTAAAACTGAACAAAGCACAAATTGTCTTCCTTCAAGAAACTCATTTCAAAACAAATTACAGTTACAAATGGAATCCTAAGGAATATATGATATTGGCGCAATCCACTTATAAGACAAAGACAAAACGAGTAACAATTTTATGGAAAACAAATGTGATTAACTCAGAAATCATTTATAAGTATGAAGATAAAGAAGACCTTATGGCATTAGTAATAGTTAAATATAATAACAGAATATGGACCCTAGTCAATCTATACTGGTTCCCAGGCATTGGAACAGGAACTGGTAAAAACACTTGGATTTCATTTCCAATAATTATAAAGGCAACTTAATATTAGGAGGAGATTTTAATTGTATATTTGATATTTCTGAAACTACAAATAAAAGACCGCTGTGTACATCTGCTGTATCAAAAGCTTTAAACAAGTGGGTAGAATCATTTCATCTTGTAGATACTGTCAAATTTAAAGAAGATAAATATTTGTCATTTTCCCATCAAGATCACAGATTTGGTACCCAAACTAGAATAGATAAAATATTTGCTGTCCATGACTTACACTCGAAGATCATTAATTTCTCAATCAATCCCTGCCCCTTTTCAGACCACAATTGATTGATACTAAAACTTCAAAATGGGTACAAACCATTAATCATTAACTCCAGGATTCCAGCATATATAACTAAAATTAAAGAGTTCAAACCCTGGTTATTATCTGAATTACAGTTCTTCTTAGATATTAATTACACCACAGAGATAAATAAAATAATGATATGGGAATCATTAAAAGCTTACATATATGGTAAAACCCTAACTTGGTATAAAAAAATCAGAGAATAGGATTCTAAATTATTAGATCTACAATCCAAAACAATAGAAGCCTGAACTTGAAATGGAACAGAATGTAACAATCATATTCTGAACAAATAGTATTAAATTGACAACAGGCACTCAGTTCAATAACATGGGCTTGTGTATAATAACACTACTGTTTTAACATGTCATAAATGACATACACTATATTGAACATCAAGGGGAAGCAGGATGATTTTCTCATATAAGTAAATGTACATAACAAGCCATATAATTGCTTTAACTTGAATTGTGGTTTTATAACCCATCTTGACCAAACATAATACTTAAACTGTTACCAAGGTAACTAATGTTGTATACATGACATCAAACTAACAAAGTTGTTCAAGGGAAACAATAGATGCCTGAACTAGAAATGTCCCAGAATGTAATAATCACATTCTGAACAAATAGTATTCAATATAGCAATAACCCACGCCTGGGTGTGGGTAATGTAAATTACCACCCACGTTGGTGGTTTGGTCCCGAGGGCTAAGAGGACCAAACAGAGCCAATCGTGGGTAAATTTAGCATTACCCACACCCAGAAGTGGGTTATTGCTATTACACCATGACATTATTTAAGAAAAGAAACTATTACTTTTCTTAAATAATGGCATAGTATAATGCCTGTTTACTGCCCTTCCGCAGATGTCTTCTGATGTACCGCGCCTCGCGCGAGTACATCAGAGTTGTGAGCAACGAGAAAGCAAGATCTCCGCTGCTTTTTTTATAGTGCTATAATTAAATGAGTTTAACATAGCGAGACAGTTTTAAAATAAGCAACGGACATCTCCATTGCTTATTTTAAAACTGTCTCGCCATGTTAAACTCATTTAACATAGCGAGAATCTAAAAAGCACCGGAGATCTTGCTTTCTCCGTTGTTTTTTTTAAAAACATTGCTATGTTTAAATGGGTTTAACATATGCAGACAGCTTTAAAAAAGCAACGGAGATCTCCGCTGCTTATTTTAAAAGCTGACTCGCATGTTAAACCCATTTAACATAGCGAGACAGTGTTTTAAAAAGCGTTATACTAATGGAAAAAGTCCGGCGACGGACCTTTTCCATTAGTATAACTCGATTTACAACGGGCACGCTGGCCAATCAGCATGCACGTTTTGGGGGGGTCATGGTATAATTGACAATAATCACTCAGTTTAACCTTTGCTGGTTATACAAAATAAAATGTTGCCATTTAAATCTAAAAACTTTCAGTATATACCATAAAATGGCAATTTATGAATATGGAAAGGGAACTTGTAATCATTAATCACGAGTGAATTTGTTGTTTTTAACCTATAATTTCACTCATTTTATAATAAGAAATGACAGATATGAAAAGCCTTATGTGTAGGAAATGGGGGGAAGAGGGATGCACTGATAATTAAAATGCACTAACTTTCATCAATGTTCACATAAAACAAACTTGATGCTTTAAGTAAGTTAGCAACAAAGTGATTACTTAAATGCTGGCAAACAATGAACTATAACTTCTGATATATCCAGTAAAATATATTGTATTATAAACATTAGGTATAAATATTATTACCATCTATTTATATTAAGTAATAAGTTTTGAAAGACTTCATCAATAAGGGTGAATATGTTAAATAACTGTGTGCTATAATCTTTTACTGAAGTTGTATATATGATACATCCTATTTTACTATGATTGAATTACTTGTCATCTATCTTTCATGTAACTATTAATTGCTTATATAATAAGTAGACATTTATATTGTATTAGAATTCTGTCTAATCTACAGTAGTACTATCTTCTTCTTCTTTTGGCTTTTCCCGATTAGGGGTCGCCACAGCAGATCACCTGTCCGCTAATGATTGGCAGTGGAGTTTTACAGTGTTGAGTTGCCAGCCCGGCACCCAACCTTCCACAGAAGGCACACGCACGCACTCACACCTAGGGGCAATTTAGAGTGTCCAATCCATCTACAGCATGTCTTTGGGATGTGGGAGGAAACCAGAGTTCCCAGAGGAAACCCATGCGACCACAGGGAGGACATGCAGACTCCGCACAGAAGGCACCCCAGCCGAGGATCGAACCAGAGAACCTCTTCTTGTGATGCAGCAATGCTAACCACTACACCACCATGGCTGTCCAATCTACAGTAGTACTATATCTGTTCAAAATAATATAAATATTTATTATTCCTATTACAAATATTCTCCATATGATAATTCAATTTATGGAGCTCAGATGTTTTGGATTGTCAAGGTATGAGTGATAATCTGATGGACTTAGGTTTATCCATCAGATTAGGAATGATTTTCATTCCATGGCTACTGCAGATCTTAGTTTTGTTAAAATGTATTAATTTAAATTTGTTATTTCACAAAAACATTTTTAGTATGCCTGACCAAAACATTACTTTAGTGGTAAACACTCAAAGTATAAAACTGATAATTTCCTTTAAAAGCCAAACATATACTTTATAGTTATCAGAGGAAAATGTCTAATAGTCACAATAAAACATAAAATACATAGCCTAAATAACCTAATATGGATTTAACTTTATTATATTTAAATACCAATGGCTTAAACAATCCTAGCAAGAGATCAAATCTACTAAAATGTTTAAAACTGAACAAAGCACAAATTGTCTTCCTTCAAGAAACTCATTTCAAAACAAATTACAGTTACAAATGGAATCCTAAGGAATATATGATATTGGCGCAATCCACTTATAAGACAAAGACAAAACGAGTAACAATTTTATGGAAAACAAATGTGATTAACTCAGAAATCATTTATAAGTATGAAGATAAAGAAGACCTTATGGCATTAGTAATAGTTAAATATAATAACAGAATATGGACCCTAGTCAATCTATACTGGTTCCCAGGCATTGGAACAGGAACTGGTAAAAACACTTGGATTTCATTTCCAATAATTATAAAGGCAACTTAATATTAGGAGGAGATTTTAATTGTATATTTGATATTTCTGAAACTACAAATAAAAGACCGCTGTGTACATCTGCTGTATCAAAAGCTTTAAACAAGTGGGTAGAATCATTTCATCTTGTAGATACTGTCAAATTTAAAGAAGATAAATATTTGTCATTTTCCCATCAAGATCACAGATTTGGTACCCAAACTAGAATAGATAAAATATTTGCTGTCCATGACTTACACTCGAAGATCATTAATTTCTCAATCAATCCCTGCCCCTTTTCAGACCACAATTGATTGATACTAAAACTTCAAAATGGGTACAAACCATTAATCATTAACTCCAGGATTCCAGCATATATAACTAAAATTAAAGAGTTCAAACCCTGGTTATTATCTGAATTACAGTTCTTCTTAGATATTAATTACACCACAGAGATAAATAAAATAATGATATGGGAATCATTAAAAGCTTACATATATGGTAAAACCCTAACTTGGTATAAAAAAATCAGAGAATAGGATTCTAAATTATTAGATCTACAATCCAAACTTTTGTCAGTAAAAGCTGAAAAAAATCAAAATCATTTGGAGATGAAAAGGAAAGTAGAAGTATTAAACAATAAATACAATGAAATTCTAACACATAAAACTAGTTTTGCTTAGAAAAACTACAAATTAATACCTTTGCCACTTCTCCCAAATATCTACATAATTTATCCACAAGAATACAAACAAAAATACAATCAAAAGCTAATAACGTTAAAAGTATCTTCCATGAAAAGAAAGTAAAAATGTCTCATTTATAGGTGTCTTAATGCCTATAGAAATCACTATATGGAACATTTCCAAAAAGAAAATATACACATCGCTCAATTAAATCTAGATGAAAAATGTTCTAATATTTAAAAAAAACAGAAAAATTTAAACTAGATCTGCAAGCACCCATATCCTACAAAGAAATTACAGATGCAATAAAAAAGGGTAAAAATAATAAAGCTCCAGGTATAGATGGCAAAATTATGGAAATATATAAACATTTTCCTTCAAATATACTATCCCTCATCCATAAAACTTTATTAAAAATTCAGTCAATAGCTTTAATACCACCCTCTTGGAGATATTCCTTAATCACACCAATCCTAAAGGAAAACAAATCCTGAACCTCTGTACCTCATATAGACCTATATCATTATTAAATAATGCCTATAAGATATTCTTGACAATATTAGCTAACAGAATGAAAATGCCACTATCCAAAACAATAAATAATGATCAAACTGGATTTATATATCATAGACACAGACATGACAATACTAAAAGGATAATTTCTCTTATAGATTATGTTAATAAAGAAAATAAAGAAACACTCACAACTGGCTTAGATATAGAGAAAGCCTTTGATTCCCTAAATTGGGACTATTTATTCAAAATCCTAATGCTATTTGAATTTCCTGCATCCTTTGTTCATTTTCTAAAGAATATATATATATATATATATATATATATATATATATATATATATATATATATATATATATATATATATATATATAGATATATGCACAAATAATTTAGCATATGTCAAGTTAGGTCCTTTTATCTCTGAATCTATACATATAACAAAAGGCATTAAACAAGGATGTCCCATGTCACTGATTCTATTTGCTCTGGCTATTGAAATATTGGCAGATTCATTTCGTAACAATATAAAAATCAAAGGAATAGATGTTTATGAACAATACAATTCTGAAGTAATGCTATTTGCTGATGGCATATTACTAACATTATCTAATACAAAAGGGACATTAGAAGAATTAGATATATTCATTGACAAATTTCACATAACTTCAGGACTCCATTTCAATAAATCAAAATCAACATTTTTATTTTTAAATAAAAAAAGAACTGCAGACTAAGGGGGTCACATCATAGGGAAACAAGAATCTACCTTAAAATATCTAGGAATTGAGTTATGCAAGGATAATAATGAATTAGTCTCAAAAAGCTACAATAATATCATCAATACAATTAAAATCTCTGGGGAAAAATGGAACAAAATAATATTAACATTTGAAGATAGACAACAGTTAATAAAAATGGTTTTACTGCCCAAGATCCTATATATAGCCTTGGCAATACAATTGTTAAAGGAATATACTTAATGAAATACATTTATGCCTAACAAATTTTTTATGGTTTCCCAAAAGAAACAGAATAGCTTTAATATATCATATAAGACCATAGAAACAGGGAGGATTAAACTTTCCTGATATATAAACATGTATAAAAGCATCAATATCTAAAACAATCTCAGATTGGATAAGTCCAATTACTCTGCAAATTGAAAAGAATTACTAAGTGTAATATCAATAAATTAATTTGATTTACAAAACAAATTTCAAATATATAAAAACAATTTGTCATGGCACATCTTATGCATTAGTATGCAATATAATATAACTAAACCCACCAAAGCTCATATGATTAATTATTACATTGACTCATTTAGGAAAATTATTAATACAAATATAGATTTAAAAATCTGGTTTGATCTTTTAACAAAATTTATAGTCACAAAGAACTTTCCACATAAAATATATAGAGAAATTATTAATTCTTGGGAACAGAAATGATTTGTTTGTTGGCTCCAATGAATCAAAGAACTAAAAGTTTTAGATATGCAAGTAATAAAAACAATATACAAAATTCCACAACAGGACTGGCTAACTTTAGTATTCTGTCATATTTGCAAGATATAAGTAAAATAATTAAGAATTCTTCATTTAAAGAAATACCTAATTTTACGAAATACATATATGAAATCATATATAATGACTTTGACATGGGAAACAGTATTTCATAAATTTACAAAATGTTGACTAACTATAAAAAAACACCCAAAACCTCATATTTGAAATATATAACAAAAGGACACTCAATACAGTTAACTGAAGATACCTAAACAAGTATCTTATTATCGATAAAATATGCATCCTTTACACAATACTGGAAAGTTTTTAATTGGAAATGCTTGCACCGAGCATTCTTAACCCCAGATAGAATCTGTAAAATTAGTTCTTCCATGAAAGGAATATGTTGGAGATGTGAGCAAGTACACAATGCAGACTGGAACCACATTTTCTTTGACTGTATTAAAATTAAGCCATTTTGGAATGGTATTAATAACTTTCTACACACTTTATTTAATAAATCATTTTATTTAATTAAAGCTCTTGTATTATTAAATGTGAACGAAGGTCCTCATTTGAATAGGTCAAACGTGTATCTAGTATGGACTATACTTGCAATTTTAAGGAAGTGTATAACAAGAAGATGGAATACAAACACAATACAAACTTTTGAAGACCTCTATAGCCTACTGAAGACCACAGCATTATTGGAAATTAAAATTAAAGAACTAGGCATTTATCCAAAGCCATTTATCAACAACCCTTGGGGAAAAGTCTTATCATTGATTGACACTATACAATAATTGATCAGACATGCTGATAATGGATTGGACATACTTATAAAGTAACAATATACATTAAGATCTGTTATAGTGTCAGGCTAATGTAAATAGTGGACATAGTTATTTAAGATGTTATGCATAAATACTATGGAATTCATTCAAATGTATTTGAAAAATAAAACAAAATTTTGAGA